>NW_028250628.1:0-58955 GCF_964263255.1 Lissotriton vulgaris | reverse complement strand
AGCCTATACATGTTCGAAGTTCTCCACCCTTCTTCAGAACGAAAGATAGGGGCAATGGTGTATCAAACAAGGAGTTAACTTAGAGGTCAAACTTAAAGATAAACCTGGTAGTTTGACTTCGTTGTCTACCGAGTGGAACCATTTTCTGCCTGATCAGTGACTGGTTCGGACCCTGAGTTGGTGTTTGGTTTATTTGCCTTGGAGTTGAGTGCCCGTGTAGGGCACTTTTTTACAAAATACCTGGTTTATCTACAGTGCAGGTATTATTTGAGTAGTCTCTTTTCTCTTTCTCCACTTAGGTAAGTAGGCCTCTTATTGTCCCTATTTGCATGGGTTCCAGATTATCAGATTTGGTGTATGAATGGTTCCCATTGCTTTCATCTCTTACAACAATGACTTTAGGGTCTGTTGATCTTTCTTGCCCACCCTTCCTTTCTGAGAGGCACCACCACTAAGTCTATAAATTCGGTAAAATTCTCTAGGATCTAAGGCAAAAGATCTTTTAGCTCATAATTGAGCTCTGTATAGAATAGTGATACCTTTTTGTCTTTTGGCCAGTCATCTTCTATTAGTACCTTGTTGAAGGTAGATATATAGTGTAGTAGATTCGAAGACGATTCTTTTAGGTAACGCTGTTGGAAGCGGAGTTTTTGGGAACTCCGCAAAAAAAGTGCGGAAAACTCTGCAAACTCCAAGAGAGAAGCGGAGTTCTTCGCCCAGGCCTAGATTTAGGTTTAATCGTAAGTTGTCCACAAACTGGCATGTTTTGTTACAAACCTTTTTATAGTGTTATGTAACAAGGCATCCTCATGTTCCACAAGTGGAATAGACCAGAGTGCAGCATCCCCTTCTAAATAAGAGAGGATAAAAGCTACCGTTGCTGGAGAAGTGTGGCTCAATGGTTAGAGCAGCAGACCCTGATGCAGAGGTCTAGCTCGGGACCACGGTTCAATTCCTCGCCTCGGCGGGTCTTGGGATCAAAATTCCACAGACCTGATAATTCTTCCCTCGGTGCCTATTCCAATCATGGAGTCCCACTCTGCAACTCTGGGCAAAGGCTTGCTTAATCTCCACAACGGCCCGCACAACGCTAAGGATGCCTGGCCTCCACCTTGGGGGTGCCCAGGAGTGGACGCCTCACAGGGAAAGCCAGGATGGGTTCCACAGTGGTATTCGTACAAGTGCCTTGAGATCTTGCGGGTGAGTAGTGCGCTATATAAGTATCAAATTTACCTTAGTAGCATCATCAGGAAAATCCCCTGGACAAGCCACAAAGTGAAGGTGACATTGATTTAGGAAAATAGTACATTTGTTGCTATCCCTGTAAACTCGTTCTGGGGAGCCAAAGGGACGTGGGTTAGTGTAACAACCTGGATCTATGTTGGAGAAGTGTTACTAGAATCAGACAATGAGCCTTCACCCCAGGCCAGAAAACTAGGAGTCTTTAACAATAGCTGTCAGGGCATGTCGCAGAGCAGCATTCTCTGCTTGTATAGAAGCTAACATAGCAGCACACTCTATCATGGTAATTTTTTTGTGCCTCCATATCGCCCTAGTGAAGTAATCACCATGGGTTTTGCCTTCTGTCAAGTAACAACAATGCAGTGCTTACTTTGTAGCCCTCACTGCTTGTTTTACAAGGATGATATGGACCCAAGTCTGAGTACCTTACCTTTCTGGCCGAGAATGTAATTGCCCACAAGGCCGATAGATAAGAGCCAGGGAAGAGGGCCTGATTTGGATGTCATCTTCTGTGTCCCTGTGAGCATAGTTGTTGGACCTTTAAAATAAGTGGAGGAGGCTGGGAGTGTCCTGATAGAATGTGTTCTGACCCTTTCCCTGTAGAATGACAACCTAAGTACTTTAATGCCCCCTTCCTACCTGTAATCAATTGCTTGAGCCGTAACACTGCAGTGCCAGCAGACTGCATCTCCTGCGTAGGAGATGCAGTCTGCTGGCACTGCAGTGAACGTCCAGATACTTCTCTGCAAGATGAATTCAGGATCACTGTCACCAAAAACATGTACATCTAGCAATAAAGCACGGTTATGCTACAGTTTCTATATCAATATTATGAGCACAATCACTTCACATGCATGCACAGTTTGGTATCACCACTGTGCCTGCGTTTCTTCACTGTGCTTTACTTTCCGTAGTCTCTGGAAGATTTGATGATGATCAGCTACCAACCACGTTCTGAGCTGGTTTTAAGAATCTGTTTCAAAGTTAAATGTCAAACACCTTCAGATTCAAAAACTGTAAACTGTTTTACTAAATTGTTCACAAATGTGTTGCTGGTATGAGCGCTTGCCTGCGTTGGGTACCTTTGATTTGTTGCAGATGCCACTTTGATGCAGGTGTCGCTTTGGTTGCAATGAACTCATGTTTCTTTATATTCTTTTTCAGATTTCAGGTGTGACCGAGCTGGTAACACTCCAGGGCCCCTATTTATGAGGCCTTGCGTCAGTTTTGCGCCGCCGGTGCGTCACGTTTTGTGACGCACCAGCGGCGTACAAAATGCGCCTTGTTGCGCCATATTTAAAAAGTGACGCATCTAGGTAGATGCGTCACTTTTTAAAACCCTGCACCACATTATACCTGCGTCAGGTATAATGTATGCAGAGGGGGCGTTACCCCGCAAAAAGCCTCGTAATAGTGACGCAGTGAAATCTATGAGATTTCACTGCGTCACTTTTAGGATGCTGTTGCGTCAAAATCTTGCGCCTGCCTCACAGCAGGCGTAAGACTGACGCAAGCCCTTTCACATGGGGCTTTCCCCATGTGAAAGGACGCATTGCTGGAGTTGCATCACTTTTGTGACACACTCCAGCAATGCGTCACTTTTGCGCTTACAGATGCGTCAGAAATACTGACGTATCTGTAAGTCCTTGCGACATGATGCGTCATACATTAAATATGACGCATCATTGGTGTTGCAAGGAGTGCGCAGTGAAAAGTGACGCATCGCTGTTTTCACGCAGCGATGCGTCACTTTTCATAAATGAGGCCCCAGGGATGGAGCGTGGTGGGGCATCAAGTTGCGGCACCATCATTTCACTTAGGCCTTCAGATAAGTGCCGTGGTGCTCCATTGCAGAGATGCTTCGGTGTGAAATCTCTTGAGGCAAACCGGTCTCTAAGTCTTGGGTGCATTTAAAGTGAGCTGACTGTGCCCAAAATGGCTGCCGGGATTTGCCACTATCTTGCGAGATTTCGTAAATTCTCAAGGTATTTCATCGCTGCATAAACATGCAGTGCTGAAGTCTGCATCTTTATTACAAAAGGGTGCGAAGTGCTAGGGGGCTGAGTTCACAATGGTATCAATGGTTTACATAGTTATATCATAGGCATGCAGAGCCTGCGTGAGAGTTGCCAGTTATAGCGTATCGCAAATTTTATTCATGAAAATAACATAAGCACTCTGATGTCATACAGAGGTTGGTAGGTGGATAGGTTTAGCATGCTATGTGTTTGGAAACCGGGGACTCGGGATACAATGCTGCACAGGGCAAGGCAGTCTGCTGTCACCCCTTCTCCTTCATCTCATGCTTGAACCCCTGGCAGCAGCAATCAGAACATTGCACGAGATTCATGGTATCCTGACTGAAGAGGGTAAACTGAAAATATGTGGATGACATTATGTTATCTTACAAACCCAGAGCAATATTTGCAAGCCACACTACATACCATTTCCACCTTCTGACCTGTCTTGGGCTATAAAAAAAAACTGGGACAAAATTGAGGAACTACACATGAACTCTATTACCAGCAAAACAGCACTAGGGAACCTTCCATTTTGGTGGGAATTGGACATGTTGAAATATCTTGCCCTCTGGATCAGCTGTAACATTATCCTAATGATAACATAAATAAATCAAATTCAAAATAAGCTTTATTCAGTTTTAGTCATTTGAAATCACAAAAGCAGACAATTTTAAAAACATTTCATATATACATTTATTTAAAAGAGCACATAAACTACCCGGCTTGCTCTAAATAGTTATTCCTTACAGCTCAATCTCCGTAAGGTACATTTAAGAAAAATAAAATGACCCACAAGATTAATACATTCTGTTCTGTTTTCAGAGTAAGTTTAACCATTTATACTGTTCCTTACTCTGAATATATGTTTCAAAAAACAGTCATAGCACATACACAAAAGGCACTATCCAAAAATAGTAAATATAAAACGGCAGGTCTGCATTGCCTCCATTCCCTCAGCTTTAACAATGGTAGGATCCATCAAGCTCTTTCCTTTGCATAAAATTCACAAAATAAGGTCACATGAATAGTGGATTGTGGTGACACATTGTCGCATGAGCAAAGGCAGACTTCTCGAGTCGTTAAGCTCTGGATAACTAACTAATCAATGGAAGCTACCAAACCCGAACCGTGTTAAAACATCCCTGTCAAACCCCTATTTACTACAGCAGACAAATGATGGACGTAATGCTGACAATGCAAACATTCTGCCCCAGTCCAAAGATCTGGGTTAAATCCACTGTTCTTTTTCCCACTACACAACCCAGTTTGGACCCAGCCATATGCAAATCAGTCTTGACCCTGTGCCCCATGGGTACAGTCCCGACCGAACTGCCAGGCCAAGTCCTCCCTGGACCAGAAACAACCATCCTTGGACCAGTTTCAGGGTATGTCACCCTTTTTCAGCCAGGCTAGCTTGTATCCAGTGGCACAGTCAACAAGGGACCCATGTCTAGGCATACCCATCCCACTTAGGGCAAAAAGTGTTACAGCAAACAATTGATGGACGGAATGCTGACCATGCAAACATTATCCCCCAGTCCAAAGATCTTGGTTAAATCTAACCCTGGGCGAAGAACTACGCTCCGTTCGCGGAGTTTGCGGAGTTTCGGCAACTCCGCGCTCCGCGGAGAACGCGAAGTTGTCGAATACTCCGCAAACAGCTGCGTAGCGTAGTTCTCGCGCGCTCAATAGCATTTTCGCTTGCGCGAGGATGCTTGTTGGTAAGATCGAGTTGCCGAACATGCAGAAATTGCAATCTGGCACAGAATAACTCGCGAACACGTTAGTAGTGACCGGAAATAAAGGGACGCGAGCGGGCAGGACAAACCTCATGGGTAACTTCGCGCGCTACACATCCCGAGCATGCAGGCAATCAATCAATCAATCAGGATATTTGTATAGCGCGCTACTCACCCAGAGAGTCTCAAGGCGCTTGGGGGAGAGGGGTCCGCTACTGCTCGAACAGCCATGTCTTGAGTTGCTTCCTGAAGCAGAGGTGGTCTTGGGTCAGGCGGAGGTGGATGGGGAGGGAGTTCTAAGTCTTGGCTGCCAGGTAGGAGAAGGATCTTCCTCCCATGGTGGATCTTCGGATGCGTGGCACGGCGGCGAGGGAGTGGCTGGTCGATCGTAACTGGCGGGTGGGAGTGTAGAAGGTCAGGCGGTTGTTGAGGTACCTGGGGCCCAGGTCGTGGTGGGCCTTGTGTGCGTGGGTGAGGGGTTGGAACGTGATTCTCTTGCTGACGGGGAGCCAGTGAAAATCTCTCAGGTGTCCGGAGATGTGGCTGTGTCGGGGGATGTCCAAGATGAGTCGTGCGGAGGCATTCTGGATGTGTTAGAGTCTTTTCTGGAGTTTGGCTGTGGTTCCGGTATAGAGGGTGTTTCCGTAGTCCAGTTGGCAGGTGACGAGTGCCTGTGTGACCGTCTTCCTGGTTTCAGTGGCGAGCCATCGGAAGATCTTTCGGAGCATGCGTAGGATGTTGAAGCATGATGATGAGACGGCGTTGACTTGTCTGGTCATCGAGAGGGAGGAGTCCAGGATGAAGCCCAGGTTGCGTGCGTGGTCCGTTGGTTTGGGTGCGCTGCCCAGGGCAGGGGGCCACCAGGAGTCGTCCCAGGCGGAGGGTGATGATCCAAGGATGAGGACTTCCGTCTTGTCTGAGTTCAGTTTCAGGCGGCTGTTCCTCATCCACTCGACTACGTCTTTCCTCCCTTCGTGTAGGTTGGTTCTGGTGGTTCCTGGGTCGTTGGTAAGGGAGAGGATCAGCTGGGTGTCGTCGGCGTAGGAGATGATCTTGAGGTTGTGTTGGCGTACGATGGCTGCGAGGGGGCTCATGTAGACGTTGAAGAGGGTGGGGCTGAGTGATGATCCTTGTGGTACGCCGCATATGACTTTGGTGGCCTTGGATCTGTACGGGGGGAGGTGGACTATCTGGGTTCTTCCGGTGAGGAACGAGATGATCCACTCCAGTGCCTTCTCTTGGATTCCGATGTTGCTGAGGCGCTGCACTAGGGTGCGGTGGCAGACCGTATTGAATGCTGCGGAGAGGTCCAGGAGGATGAGGGCCGCTGTTTCCCAGTTGTCGAGCAGGACTCGGATGTCGTCAGTGGCTGTGATGAGGGCGGTCTCGGTGCTGTGGTTGGCCCGGAAGCCGGACTGCGAGTGGTCGAGGCTGGTTGGGCGAGCGCAATTGGTGATCCACTGTGTAAGGTTGTTGGCTGCTTGGTTGGGGTCCGTTGAGCTGGCGGGAGGGTTCTGGCTCAGTGAAGTGGTGAGCTGGTCGGTGGTGATCTTGTTCCAGTTCCTGCAGGGAACCTGTTGCGGGTGGTGGTGAGTCGTGGTCTTTCTGAAGCTGAAGTGGACGGAGCTGTGGTCTGTCCAGTGGAGTCCGGTGGAGTGGCTGAAGGAGATGTACTTGCTGGAGGAGAAGACTGGGTCAAGCGTGTGTCCGGCGTAGTGGGTGGGGGTGTTCACCAGTTGCAAGAGTCCGAGGTTGGCGAGGTTGTCCAGCAGGGTGGTGGTGGTGTTGTCGTTGTTGTTCTCCAGGTGGAAGTTGAAGTCCCCTAGGAAGATGTAGTCAGCGGAGGCGAGGGCGTACGGGCTGATGAAGTCTGCGATGTCTTCGCTGAATTGTGTGCGAGGTCCTGGGGGTCTGTAGATGAGGGTGCCTCTGAGTGTGGTCTTGGGGTCGGTGTGTATCTGGAAGTGAAGATGTTAAGCGGCTGTGAGGTTGTCGTCTGAGTTGGTCGTGATGCGGATGGTGTTCTTGTGGACGATGGCGATGCCTCCTCCTGTCTCGTTGACACGGTCTCTCCGGGTGATCTTGTATCCGTCCGGGATGGCGACGGCGATGTCCGGCGCTGAGGAGGCGTTCATCCATGTTTCCGTGAGGAAGGCGACGTCTGGAGATGTGGTGTCGAGCAGGTTCCAGAGTTCCACGGCGCTCTCGAAGACGAAAAATGGCTCGCGAACGGGTCAAGCAAGCTACTACGCATGCTCGCGGAGCTATGCGTAGTTCGCGGAGTGCAAGTGCATCTTCGCGTAGCTCCGCGGAGTGCGGCTACGCGAACTACGCCCAGGCTTAGTTAAATCCACCGTTCTTTTGCCCACTACGCCACCCCAGTTTGGACCCAGCCATATGTAAATCAGTCTTGACCCTGTACCCCACGGGTTCAGTCCCTACCGAACTGCCAGGCCAGGTCATCCCTGGACTGGAAACAATCATCCTGGGACCGGTTTCAGGGTATGTCACCCTTCTTCAGCTAGGCTGGGTTAAATTCACTGTTGTTTTGCCCACTACGCCACCCCAGTTTGGACCCAGCCATATGCAAAGCAGTCTTGACCCTGTGCCCATGGGTACAGTCCAGGCCGCACTGCAAGGTCAGGTCCTCCCTGGACTGGAAACAAGCATCCTGGGACCCGTTTCAGGGTATGACACCCTTCTTCAGCCAGGCTAGCTTGAATCCAGTAGCACACTGAGCAAGGACCCACTTCTGGGCATCCCCATCCCACTTAAGGCAAAGAGTGTTACAGCAAACAAATGATGGACGGAATGCTAACAATGCAAACATTCTCCCCCAGTCCAAAGATCTGGGTTAAATCCACTGTTCTTTTGCCCACTACAGCACTCCAGTTTGGACCCAGCCATATTCAAATCAGTCTTGACCCTGTGCCCCATGGGTACAGTCCAGGCCGAACTGCCAGGTCAGGTCCTCCCTGGACCAGAAACAAGCATCCTGGGACCGGTTTCAGGGTATGTCACTCTTCTTCAGCCAGGCTAGCTTAAATCCAGTGGCACAGTGAGCAAGGGACCCACATCTGGGCATACCCATCCCACTTAGGGCTAAAAGTGTTACAGCAAACAAATGATGGACGGAATGCTGACAATGCAAACATTCTCCCCCTCTTCAAAGATCTGGGTTAAATCCACTGTTCTTTTGCCCACTACGCCACCACAGTTTCGACCCAGCCATATGCAAATCAGTCTTTACCCTGTGCCTCATGGGTACAGTCCAGACCGAACTGCTAGGCCAGGTCATCCCTGGACCGGAAATAAGCATCCTTGGACCGTTTTCAGGTATCTCACCCTTCTTCAGCCTGATGGTTGATGAGAGCTGAAATCCCGAAACCGGTCCTGGTGATTACAATGTCATTCAGAAAGGCTCGAACGGTATTCAATATCTCGAGGCACGTTAGAGCCACAGAACATCTATGGAAAAAGAACCCCTCTTCTAACCTCTGCGAGAAACTCAAAACTGCAAGAAGAAAGTACAAAAACATATCAATACTGAAAAAAACTACTTTTTCTGCACGGCCCTTGACAATGCGAAAAACGGGCCAAAAGAACAAACAACAAACTTCCAAAACCTCTACAACCCCAGTACAGGCCTCCAAAGTTCTCTATGACAACTTTGCTATCTTCTTCAATGATAAAATCAACAAGATCGAGCTATCACTCGACATCATCCTCAACTCCGCTCCAAAAACTCAGCCCCAACAATCGAAATCACCTCTAGCTTGCACCCCACGAAAGTCTGGAGATCCTTCGACCCCGTACTTGAAGCTCAGATTCTCAAACTAATCTCCTCCTCCAAGCACTCATCACACATCCTCGACCCTATACCATCTCGAATGACCAAAAAGCTGAAACTCACACTCGCTCCACTATGGTGCAAAATCATAAACAGCTCCTTAAAAACCGGCATCATTCCAGACTGTCTCAAATTTGGCCAAGTCACACCACTACTCAAAAAGCCTGGCCTAGACTCCAATGACCTGAACAACTTTCAATCTCCCCTTCCTAGCCAAAATCCTCAAAAAATGTGTTTTCCGTCAACTAAATCAACACATTGATAATATCAACCTGCCAGACCACCACCAATCAGGCTTCAGAAAAGGCAGTAGCACTGAAACAGTGAGACTTAACATCGTCGATGACATCCTCAAGTCCCTTGACACTGACTAATTCTACCTACTCATTTTCCTAGACCTCTCGGCAGCCTTTGACACGGTGGATCACAATCTTCTCATCAAGGCTCTCAAAGACCGAGTAGGTGCAGAAGAGGTGGTCCTACAATGGTTCTCCTCCTTCTTTCACTGTCGCTCCTAAAGGATAAAAATTAAATCCTTTTTGTCCGACCTGCTCCCCGTCAACAGAGGTGTCCCTCAAGGTGAAGTTTTCTCCCCTCAGCTGTTCAACATATACATGGAACCCCTCAGAACATTCTAAAAAAAGCCAACATCCCCTTCCACCTATATGCAGATGACACCCAGATCTACTTGGAAACCTCCTCCATTAATGACATTCTAAGACTCAACAACACTCTTAAAGAAGTTCAACAATGGCTTGCAACAAACCACCTTAAATTCAATCAAGAAAAAAATGAAATCCTCCTCATCTCCAACAAAGATAAAAACCTGCAAGTCGTAGAGTGGCTGAAAGCTATTGATGCTCTCAATTGCAATCTCACCATGGCTATCTCTGTAAAATCAATAGGAATCACCCTGGACAAGAAACTAACCATGACCAAACACATTAAGACCTCTCACAAGAGCGCCTTCCTTAATCTGAAGCTTCTCAACAAAATTAAACCCTTCATCCCGCCCATGGACCTCAAATAAACCATCCAATCACTGGTGTTATCCAGACTGGACTATGGGAACACAGTTCTCTCTAGTACGGCTCTCTTCCACTTAGCGCCACTCAAAACAACTCTCAATGCTGCTGCCAGAATGGTCACCAGAGTCCAAAAATATGACCACCTATCTCCCGCACTCAGTGAACTAAAATGGCTCCCAGTGGAAATGCGTGCCAGCTTTAGAACTGCCTGCCTTACACACAAAGCCTTGCATACAGGGAAACCAGGATATGTGGCATCCAAGCTTAAGAAAGCCGGCCAGTCAAGAAACCTCAGGAGCTCCAACACCCTCTTACTAATCCCTTTGAAAACACGCAAGCAAAAAACTGCGGCACGTTCCTTCGCAGGAAACGCATCCAAAATCTGGAACTCCATCCCAGTCGATGTCAGGACTACTCCTTCCTTCATAAAATTCAAAAGACTCCTAAAAGACTTATACCTCAACCGTGTCTTCCCGAACTGAAATCTGAAACGCACTAGCCGGTACTCTGCAGCCACCAGGCAAATGCTACAGCACTCCCTACCTCATCCCTGTCCCCTAACCCCTTACTCTTCCCTCAACTCCCGGAGAAAGACTTTGCCCTAGACTTTTTCCATGCATCGAGACTACCTCGGAACCTTTCTACCTCAATGTGCTCCTCGGACGCACAGCACACTGGAACTTTCGAACAATTGTTTTCTTTTGTCTCTTTTATATGGTTTTTTTTCCCTTATATGCTGTAAAGTGCTCCTATACCTTCGGATCTGGCTAGCGCTACATAAAACCTCTTAAATAAATAAATAAATTAAAGAAAAAATCTCAGAATACTTTTCGGAAGCATTGTTTCTGATCAAATCGTACACATTTCCCAATGACAAATCACGATGCCTGGAAACCGTCCGTGCTATCCGAATCAGTTCCGAAAGGCATTCGGACAGCCTGAGTGTTTCGGAGCTGAATCGACAGCTCAATGGGCATGGTTTTGAAGCGTGTGATTATGATGAACGATTCAGACAGCCTGTCCGATTGGGTCTGCCCGACACAAAACGGCTGTCGGAATCTGTTTTTGGGCGCCAGTTGTGGGCCCCCTTTACCTGGGGGCGTCTGGTTGGGGCCCATGGGGTACCCAAGTGACTCCTCTTTCCAACCATTCACAATGTGGCAGGCACCATGTGTTGCCCGCCACAGGGTGCAAGGTTTTCCCCAACGACCCCTTTTTCAATGGGAGCCTGTGTTCTCGTTCGTAAATAGGCTCCCATTGAAATCAATGTGAGTCCGGTCGAACGATGTTGGGAAGCATCGTAATCGGTCATTCAGACTCACAGAGCCAGATTAGTTTGGAAATGATTCCGAGACCGATTCATTTCCGGAACAGTTTCAGAACGACATTGTAATCTGCCACAATATGTTAAACTTAAAACTAAAACCACACCACCCCTCAAAACTAACCAAATGTATTTTTAGCATGTAACAAAAACAAACATTTTCTCAACAACTGAAAAAGAACGCCCACCTGATGCACATCAAACAAAAATGGTAGAAAATCAAGTGCAACATTAAAACAACAGTACAAATGTAAATATGAGATAAAACCTTTGAAAGCATGTTTAAATTATATTTACAAAATAACTTATTTTAAAATTATGCTACTTTCAGACAGAATGGCTAAGAAACTCATGTATGTCACTTCACAGAAAGGCAAACAATTGCTCTTGCACATGGTAAACACATACATTGATGAAAGAACCAGCCCTACTGGCTCTCGGGCAAGTAGATGGCCGCTCTGCTCCAAACCACTGTGTGTTTGCTGAAGGCAACTGTTGGTATTTTATACCTGAAAGGTGCCAGGTTTGACGTAAGGTTGGACATAAGACGTCACCAAGAACTAACAGTTCTTGCATGACTTCAGGAGTTCTTGTTCAAATCAAAACAAAAGCAGGGGTGGGTTTCCCGGGCTGCTGAAGGCTTGGTTTGTTTAAAGAACGCGTTGTGCTTTCTAGGAGTCGATGGGAGTAGCTGTGCTGTGTTTTGGATTGCATGGGCTGTTACTGAATATAAATCTGATTCTTATGCCGTTGACAAGACATTATTGATTATAACCTCACAAGGGCATAAATCGGGAATATCGAATTAGGGTCCTAGATAAGAACACGACACAGAAAACAACTGATTCGCATTTGTCTTGTGTTGTCACTGCTCCAACTGGTTTGGCAGCACACAATATTAAAGAAATTACTTGACATTGTTTATTGATGCTACCAGTAGAGCATGAAAACAAATTGGAATACCGCAAGCTATCTGGAGAAGCTTGTTTGTGAAGTTTCAAGAGTGTTAAAGAAAATGAAACTTCTCATTATTGATGAGGTAAGCATGGTATCAAACTAATTGCTGGCCTTTGTGCATTTAAGAATGCAACACATTCTTAAAACAGAGTATGAAATATTATTTGGAGGAAAACACCTCATTTTTTTGGAGATCTACTACAACTTACTCCTCTAAAAGGCCAACCAGTGTTTAAAACACTGGCGCATGAAGATACCAGAAAGTCTTTGGGGAGCATTGGAAATGTTAACATTTTGTCATTTTTGGAATACAAGGAACTTATTACAAACATGCGACAGGCAAATGATGCTGATTATGTAAGTTTTCTTCAAGATATAAGAAATGGGAAAGTGATTGAACATGGCAAACAAGCTATACAGAGACAATTACTTTCCAATTTGTTTCCAAATGAAAATATTGTTGCTGAGAAAATATATATGAGAATTGCAGAAAACAAATCTGTAATCTGCTTAATGCCAACACTGCGAGAATGTTCTGTATTCATTGAAGAAATTTTAAAGTTGGAAAATGAAGAAATTATAATATTGGAAGCTTTTGATAAAATGGAACATGAAAGAATCACTATTATTTTGACCAAAAAGTTGAAGAGGAAATTGGATTCGATCGATAAGTAAAACTGCTGGTTTAGAAAATAATTTATATGCATGTGTAAACTGTAGGGTAATTGTACAACGTAATTTGAATATGGACAAAGGTTTAGTAAATGGAGCAATGAGTAAAATTGTTGATTTAGTTAATTATGTAAATAGAGATGGTATTGAATTTTTGAAAATCAAATTTGATGAAATTGAAGAAGTACAACAATGTAGTCCTTGTTCAGCTCGGTTTTTGCTTGTAAAAGATTTGTATGTTCGCAGAAAACAGTTTCCTATTTCTTTGGTGTATGCGGTGACCATTCATAAATCTCAAGGTTTAAGTGTAGATAATGCTTTAGTGAATATTGGAAGTACCGTGCTTTATCTTGATTGTATTTGATTGTTTTTGTTGAGACAAAGATTAGTGCAGATGCAAATTGTGTGAAAGAGTATAATAGGTTAAGAAGAGAATATGAACCCAATTTAGGTCAATATCCAGTATTTGAAAAGCATGTGGTACGTAGAAAGAGAAGATTTGAGAATATCTGTAGTGAAGCTGTAGAGAAAGAAAAACAACAAAATGAAGTTGTGATTGCAAGCAAAAAGAAAAAGGACAGTGTTGCAGAGATTGCTGGTTATCAGTTTAAAAATAGCTCTGGTGCCAACTGCTATGCTAATGCAGTTGTTAATGTTGGTTTTTCTCTCGAACGTTTGCAACAGCAAATTGTTGAAAACCGGGAAGAAAGATTCTGTTTGTTGTTGGATTCTGTTTATGGGAAATGTAGTAGTGATAACAGTAAAATACAAAGTGTTTCTGATATTCGAAATGTTTTGGACATATGTTCTGGTTCTACTCAATTTACGTGGAATATTCAGCAAGATTATCAGGAATTTCTAATGTATATGCTTGTTGTATTGGAAGATGAAGGTATAGATATTGAAAACCTTTTTGGCCTTTCTTATAAATGGCAACGTGACTGTGAAAATTGTTTGTTTACATGTTGCACTAACATAGATACTGAAAGATTTATATATTTAACTTTACCAGACTGTGAATCAGTGTCTTTTAACAATCTAGTTAGAGAAGCAACTCAAAACATGGAGTGTAGCCAATGTAAATCAGAAATGTCATCAACATTATTTATACAAAGATATGGACAGTATGTATTTTAATGCTGCAACATTGTAGAGCTGATGGAAGAAAATTTAAACTTGAATAAAAATTTTGTAGCTACCCAACTATCAATATCAGGAAGAACTTTTGTAGCTGTAGCAATTATTTTTCATGATGGTCCTTCTACAACATCTGGTCATTACACTGTCATTACACTGTTTATTATAAAATGTCTGAAAGGTTGAATACATTGTAATGATAGTCAATTGGTTTTTAAAGAACGTTTACCTAGAATTTTTAAGAACAAAATTTGGCCTTTCAGGATTACTGCTGTTAAGGTAGGTTGGTCTGGGGTTGTAGAATATTTTGTGAGTGAAGGTGAGGAGCTTGAAGGTGATCTTCTTGTCGACGTGCAGCCAGTGTAGGTCTCTCAGGTGGTGGGCGATGTGGCTGCGGCAGGGGACATTGATGATCAGTCGGGCAGAGGTGTTTTGGATTTGTTGTAGTCGTTGTAGGTGTTTGTGTGAGTTAAGATTTAGAGAGCAGATCCTTATGCAGTTGGCTACGGCTTTCTGTGGTATGTGGCTCCTTGGTGAGGGAGATGATGAGTTGGGTAATGTCGTCTTAGCAGATAATGTTGAGGTTGTGATGGCGGGCCACTTGTGTGAGGGTGGTCATGTAGATGTTGAATAGCGTCGGGTTGAGGGATGACCCTGGGGGACACCGCAAATGATGTCGGTGGTTTTGGATCAGAAAGGTGGGAGGCAGATGCTGAGGATTACTATTGAAGAACTTCCAAACTAAGAATTTGGCATATTCTATTTGGCCATGAGGAAAAGTATGTAAAACCATTAAGGACTATTTGTTGTATATTTTGTCAGCATATATTTGTAAGTAACTTTATTTTAAGCATATGAAAATTAATGATAATTTTTTGTAATTTTAAGATTGTTTGAGTTATCTCATAGTTACATAAGAAATTGCTCTTAGAAAAAAAACATTCAACATATGTTTTATTTCTATTTTTTAGATTGTTATTGAGAATGTTGAATGTTTTTTTTAAGATAATCTTATTGATTGTCTTTTTTTGCCCTCTGTTATGTGATGAGTACTATTGAACTCACTGTTTCTAGTGAAATTCAATATATTCTGAGAACAGCAAAAAGGGCAAATGAAATGCTTTACAAATTATTTTGAGTTGTAAAAGATATATTGTAACTGTATTTTTTTTATCTTCTACAGATGCTAATTTTATAATATTTAATTTTTGTAATATTTATTTTGTTAAGGTAAGTACAAGTTACTATTAAAAATGGTCGCTGGGATGTGCTTCTACAGAGTTGAAATAACAAGAGATGGATGGAGTACATATCTGTGCAAAGATGGTTTGTATCTTTTATAGACATTTAAGAAAGTTAACATATATACTGAGTGTACCTGAGGACCTACTATCTTTAAACATATATTTAAAAAATGTCAGAGACTTTTATAATAGAGATTTTTAGAATGAAACATGGGTTCAGAACAACTTTCTGCAACATACCACTATGGTACTGAGTAGAAAGACATGCTTGACTAGTAGAGATGAGAGAGTTTTAAGATTAAAAGAGATCACATTATTCTCATAAAATATGTCAGAGAGAGTGTTTTCAAATACTCTTTTATGTTTAGTAGGACAGGATAACTTACTGTGTTTAGTTTTTTTCTTCTCTATGTAAATATGTCCTCATTATACACAATACTTTGTGATGAAGTGTTGTTCTATACCTGTTGCTGTGAGTATTTTTAACTTATGTAAGGAATCACTACTTTCTTATAATGCTATGAGGTGACTACTGGATAGGTCTTTAAAAATTAATTTGTGTGAAAAAACATGAAGTATTCGACAACTAGTGTGATAATGGTACATAAATGTACACAGATACATAGTGTTATTCTGGACAACCAACAGTATTCCTTGCATTTTACTACAACACATTTACTAGTTTGAAACAGGTAAGGTGAATAGACATATTGCACATTTTTTAGTACTGCATTTTATTATAACAGTCCGAGTCTTTTCCTATAGTTATAAGGAGTTACTGGTTTGAAAATTTAGGAAAATTTAAAAACAGAACATTCATATGAACAATTATATTCATATAATCTTAGAAAGTAGTTGAGAATGGTATTTGTATAATATTTTTTAGTGGGTAAAATTAGTTGATAAAGCTAGTTTTGTATTATGTATCAGGAAAAATTATAAAATGAAGTGTTTATGTTTTTGTACAAGGACCTACAACATAAGAAATTTATTATGGAAAACAACAGAACAATATGGAAGACAGTTTGGAAATTAGCAACAGTCTCATAGAAGAGCTAAACATACCTTTCACGGGCAGCGAAAATGAAGAACATGAAGATACTGCTGCAGATATCAGCTGTGATTTCCTATATGAAAATGTGGATAATGTTTTTGCTGAAGCATTAGAAGATATTGAGTATTTTGATCATATAAATTGATTACCAGGAAATTGACATCAATGAAATACATGATGAAATTAATTTAGAAGCTCTGTTAAATTATGAGATGTTAAAAATACATTTATTGTTATATAATAATAATGGTTTTAGCACTATGTAGTAAAACATTCACTGTACTAAAAGTGTAGCACTTATAGATTGACTTATACTTTCTTTAAATTCTTTGCCCAGTCTGTATCCTCTACACTTCCTTCAAACACTCTGTCACTGTTGTTTTAGTATTGTAGTGAGCCATACAGCAGTATGTGCTTATCTATACGCTATGCTAAAAGTGAAGTAGTTATACATTCGGCTCGACACTGTATTTGCAGAACGTTATTCATTCAGTCAGTTCCCAAGTGTGCATGCAGCAATTAACCGGTCTGTATCTTTACACTTTCAGCAAACACTCTGTCATTGCTGAATGTCCTTATCTATGCACTGTGCTAAAAATGAAGCTCTTATAAATTTAGTCAGGCACTCTCCTTGCAGAACTGTAATCATCCAGTCAGTGCCCAAGTAATCATGGAGCAAAGTAGGCCTTAGACCATGGACTGTTCTAAACCCCTATAGACTATGTATGAAGTCTAATATGCTCCTGCAAACCTATGTTTTATACCTTCAATTCCCCAGTCTGTATCCTTATACTTCCAGCAAACACTTTGTCATTGCTGATTCAGTATTGTACTGAGCCATTCAGCAGAATGTCCTTATCTATGCACTGTGCTACAAAATGAAGCTCTTATAAATGTAGTCGGGCTCTCTTTGCAGAACTGTAATTATCCAGTCCGAACCCAAGTAATCATGGAGCAAATTAGGCCTTAGGCCATGGACTGTTTTAAACCGCTATAGACTATGCTTTCAATCTTCTATGCACCTGCAAACTTCTCTTTTATACCTTCAATTCCCCAGTCTGCATCGTTACACTTTCACGAAACACTCTCACACTACTGTTTTAGTATTGAAGTGAGCCATTCAGCAGTATGTGCTTATCTACATACTGTGGTAAAACTGAAGCAGTTATACATGCAGTCAGGCACTTTCATTGCAGATCTATAATCATCCACTCAGTACCTAAGTACTCATGCATTAGAACAGGCTTTAGGCCATAGTCTGCTTCAATCCTCTATAGACTATGCATGCATTCTTCCATGCATCTGCAAACTTGTCTTTTATACCTTCAATTCCCCAGTCTGTATCTTTACACTTCCAGCAAACACTCTGTCATTTCCGATTCAGTATTGTACTGAGCCATTCAGCAGAATGTCCTTATCTATGCACTGTGCTAAAACTGAAGTTGTTATAAATTCAGTCAGGCACTTTCCTTGCAGAACTATATTCATCCACTCAGTACATAAATACTCATGCATTAAAACAGGCTTCAGGCCATAGGCTAATTTGAACCTCTATAGACTATGCATGCAGTCTTCCATGCACCTGCAAAATTGTCTTTTATATCTTCAATTCCCCAGTCGGTATCTTTACACTTCCAGCAAACACTCTGTGATTGCTGATTCAGTATTGTACTGAGCCATTCAGCAGAATGTCCTTATCTATGCACTGTGCTAAAACTGAAGTTGTTATAAATTCAGTCAGGCACTTTCCTTGCAGAACTATATTCATCCACTCAGTACATAAATACTCATGCATTAAAACAGGCTTCAGGCCATAGGCTAATTTGAACCTCTATAGACTATGCATGCAGTCTTCCATGCACCTGCAAACTTGCCTTTTATACCTTCAATTCCCCAGACTGTATCGTTACACTTTCACTAAACACTATCACACTACTGTTTCAGTACTGTAGTGAGCCATACAGCAGTATATGCTTATCTATACACTGTTCTAAAAGTGAAGCAGTTATACATTCAGCTTGATACTCTGCTTGCAGAACTGTAATCATTCAGCCAGTACCCAAGTAGTCATGCAGCAAAGTAGGCCTTAAGCCATGGACTGTTCTAAACCCTTATAGACTATGCTTGCAATTGTCTATGCACCTGCAAACATCTCTATTATACCTTCAATTTCCCGGTCTGCATCTTTACACTTCCAGCAAACACTCTGTCATTGTTGATTCAGTATTGTACTGAGCCATTCAGCAGAATGTCCTTATCTATGCACTGTGCTAAAACTGAAGCTGTTATAAATTCAGTCAGGCACTTTCCTTGCAGAACTTTAATCATCCACTCAGTACCTAAGTATTCATGCATTAAACAGGCTTTAGGCCATTGACTGCTTCAAACCTCTTTAGACTATGCATGCAGTCTTCATGCACGTGCAAACTTGTCTTTTATACCTTCAATTCCCCAGTCTGTATCTTTACACTTCCAGCAAACACTCTGTCATTTCCGATTCAGTATTGTACTGAGCCATTCAGCAGAATGTCCTTATCTATGCACTGTGCTAAAACTGAAGTTGTTATAAATTCAGTCAGGCACTCTCCTTGCAGAACTATAATAATCCACTCAGTACCTAAGTACTCATGCATTAAAACAGGCTATAGGCCATAGACTACTTCAAACCCCTATAGACTATCCATGCACCTGCAAACATGCCTTTAATACCTTCAATTCCCCAGTCAGTCAGTCAAAACACTTTTATTCAATAATTTAAGATCATAAAAAGACACAGAAACTATCAAATCATACGAAATAATAACAATCATTTTACATTAAAAATGTATAAAGTGTCATCGTTCAATCGAGCCTAAAATAACCCTCTAGTTCATTCTAAAATCAAACTGAAATCTTCGGGACACATATACTCTTCCTATTAATCCGCACTCCAGCTATTAAAAAGCTAGCGATATGAAATGTAGCACGGGGGTTACTTAGCAGTTGCAAATAAAGAAGGGCAGGCCTAACCTGTATAAAACCCGCCTCTCTCAAAATAGGCAACAAATACTTTTTCCTAATATCTGAGTAGTACTCGCAAAACATAATAAAATGTAAAGTGTCTTGTGCTGAGAAATTATTGCATTTACAGGGGTGAGAATTATCTGGTGTGCCCCAATTTGGGAAAAGTCCCAAATTCAGATGAATTAAATTAAAATGAAATCTAGTGAGCAGGTACCGATGGACGGGTCGTGTTACTAGGTTAAGGTAGGGTTCAAGTCCAGGCGAGGTTACTAATGCATAGTTCGTTGTTACGGTGGATTTTCTCATTTCGACCTCCTCCCTCTCTGATGTAATCAGATTTAGCAGATACATTTTTATCTGGTTTACATCTTCTCTCTTTATGCACTCAGGGGAAAAATAAAGTTCAGGTTGCCCTAATTTAGATAATGTTGATTTAACAAACGCCAGCCATGGGATCCTGCTGGCTCTATCCAGGGCGAGGCAATCTTTTAGAATCAAGTGGTTCAATGAAATTTCCTTGTTACGCCAGGTCTTAAGCCAACAGATCGAGGGTGCGATTTTTATTAAGTGAGCCATACAGCTGTATATGCCTATCTATACACTGTTCTAAACGTGAAGCGGCTATACATTCAGCCAGACACTCTCCTTGCAGAACTGTAAGCATTCAGTCAGTTGCCAAGTAGTCATGCACCAAAGTAGGCCTTAGGGCATGGACTGCTTCAAATCTCTATACACTATGCATGCACTCTTCTATGCACCTGCAAACTTGCCTTTTAAACCTTCAATTGCCCAGTGTGTATCCTTACACTCCCTCCAAACACTCTACCACTGTTGTTTCAATATTGTAGTGAGCCATACAGCACTATGTGCTTATCTATACACTGTTCTAAAAGCGAAGCTGCTATATATTCAGCCAGACATTCTCCTTTCAGAACTGTAATCATTCAGTAAGTACCCAAGTACTCATGGCATGGAGCAAAGTATGCCTTAGGCCATGGACTGCTTCCAAACCGCTATAGACTATGTTTGCAGTCTTCTATGCACATGTAAACTTGTCTTTTATACCTTCAATTCCTCAGTCTCTATCCTTACACTTCCACCAAACACTCTATCACTCCTGTTATAGTTTTGTAGTGACTCATTGATCAGTGTGTAGTAATCCATTCACTACACTAAAACACTAATGGGCAGATGTACAATAAATGGCACATCCCCAGGGATATGCCAGTTATTGTGCACTGTGACATCACCACCATGGATGCGCATATTTACAATGTGGTGCACCATGAGGCAAAAACGGCACAGATATGTGATGTATCTGTGCCGTGAAGGTGGCGCATTACTTGAGTTGCGTTGCAAAAGCAACGCATCTCCAGCAATGCTCTGGGGGCACTATGCTCAGAATGCTGTATCAATACCTACACCTGCTTCAAGCGAGTGAAGTGTTTTGAAGCAGCATGAGCTCATAAATGACAAAGTGAAATCTTGTAGATTTCACTCAGCCACTTTTAGCAGGTGTTCTTGCGCTGGGACGCCCCGCAATCCCCCATGTAGGAATGTCTTGTTCTGGTACAGGAATTTACAATGTGACGCACCTCCCAGATGCATCACATTGTAAATACCAAACACCATGATGCATCTTTTGCACTACCGTGGTGTCAGAAAAGTGATGCAATAGCGGTGTAAAAGAGGCAGAAGGAGGTTGTAAATCTGCCCCTAACACTTACAAATTCACCAAGGCAATTTCAACAGCAGTACAATGGGAAGAATAGACTTGTAACATATTTATGTACATATGTTACTTTCAAGTGCTTTAAAAGTACTATATTATACTATAAGTAAACACCTTATAGATGTATGCTGTAGAACTTCCTTATAGTTCTGCACTTTCACATTCACCATACACTACTAATGTATTCAGTCATTCATTTATGTACTACACATTCATTCATAGAAATATAGCTCTTTTTTGACCAGTGAAGGTAGTTCTGACAAAAACAGTTTTATTTCCTTTTTAGTTTTGTATTATTTTGTATTTTTTGAACCAGTTTTTTTTTAAAACAAAAAAATTAAACTGGAACCAAACAAAGTGTGGAACAGCAACAAAACAGTAAAAAATGAATGCCGTGAGCAACAGTGCTCCCGTTTCCTGCACACAATGAGGTCATTTGATTGTTCCTCATAGCATAGTAATTAATTGCAAAATTTGCAATGAATAGTCAGTTCCACAAAATCTGGTTGACCGTTTGCGTGCGGACTACTTGACGAAGGTGGGGGTGCACTTGATGTACTAGCAACAGCAGGTTGAGGGTTATCCTGCAACCTTTGTGTTTCAACTCTGGCGTAGTTGTTCGGTGCAGATTCTTCACATGGTGCACCATGCTTGCTGTCCCAAATGAGTATTTTTTGATGGGGTCACCCCTGGAGAGAGTAACCTCACATTTCCAAATAAGAGCTTCCTTCCTCTTCTGCTGAGGCTGCTCAGTTAAAACAACCTATTCAGTAATTCCAACATCTACATACACATCTACTCATTCACCAACAGTTCTATATAGTCACTCATACATGTACTCACTCATCATATGTATTCATACACCTATACATCCTGTTACATTCCGACACTCATCCATAGATTTACTCACACACATACTCACACATGCAAATAAACTATCAGACATCCATTTACTTGCATATACAGCTATACACACACACCACTACGCTTACTTCTACAGAAAAGTCACATACTTACTCTCTTAAACGATCACTCATAGAAACACATACTTATTTATACAGGAACTCTTCAAATCTCTCACTCTCACTTATATACATCAATAGTCACATATACTAGTTTAAAACATATGTAGTTACTCATAAAGATACTATTGAGACAGTCATTCACTCACTAACACACCCATACACACACTCATCCACCCATACAGGCCTGCACACATGCTGTCTTCAAAACACATACAAACAGTGAGTCAGTCATTCATGCATCTATGCGCTAAGTAATACCCGCAAGCAAACCATACAGACACTCATACTGATACTCCAAAAACCATCTAATAACCCATATGGACATTCTCACCAACCCATGCAGCCACTTATATACAAAGTGAGACACTGATACAGATATTTAAATATTTAAACATTACTCGCTAATACAGCTATTCACTAAGATATACTTAATAAGTCAGTTATACAATCAATTTTACAAAAAAAACATCCATTTAGACACTTATTTACCCATTTATTTTCCATCGACCATAAATAAAAAATATTTATTTTTCAGAAAGAGACACATTCACTGGATGATGTCATCAGTGATGTCAATTGAGATGTCATAGTGATGTCATGAGTGATGTCACTGACCATGTCATTAGTGATGTAATATGTGACGTCATCAGCAGTGCATTGCGGGCGCATGAGTTCTAGTTAGCTGAACTAACTATAACGGGAGAATTTCAATGGTTTTGTATGAGTGAAATGTCCAGCTAACTATAACATGTGTGAAACCTATGGTTTTTTCAGTGAATTTCAAAGGTTTTTTAAATGCTAATTCCTAACTGTAACGTGTGTTAAGCCTATGGTTTTGTCAGTGAATTTGCAAGGTTTTTCAAATGCTATTTCCTAACTATAGCGTGGCAGAAACCTATGTTTTTTTCAGTGAAATAAAAAAAAATATATATATATATTTATATATATATATATATATATATATATATATATATATATATATATATATATATATATATATATATATATATATATATATATATATATATATATATATATATATATATATATATATATATATATATATATATATTACGGTTGCCAGTAGGTAGTTATAGTTAGGATTTTTTTCAATGTTAAATCTCAAAATTCTATTTGGAATAACTTTGGCCCCGGTTGACGAATCTGACTGAAAATTTCCTCAAAATGGCCTTGCGGCGTTCCGGTCCTTCCCTGAAAGTTGGGGGGGGGGATTCGTCAAGCGGGGGCTGAGATAAAAGGGGGGTCCTAAAACGCGTTTTCCCCATGTTAATTTCCATAGGGCGGTCGATTTCACTTTTAGCCCGAACGGCTGAATGGATTTCCACCAAACTTGGCAAAATTGTAGGGAATGGTAGCCCGGTGTGCCTTTGCTATGTCTCATGATGTGTGCTCCAGTGGTCTTTGAGTAATTTAGGTTCAAAAAATATATATATCTATGGCAGCGCCCCGGTACGCGCCCCGGGGAGCGCTCGGGGCGCGCCACGCGAGGTGCGCACGGAAAGCTGATTGGCTCTTGGGTGTCTGTCAACATTCGAAACAGTCCGGAGCGGCCGCCATCTTGTGTCTCGGTAAAATCGAGACACAAGAGGTGGCTAAAACAAAGGGGGAAATGACCATAAGGCGTCAAGGATAGACCCCCTCTGACCCCCTAGGTTTGATGTGGGGGCTATAAAAGGGCCCCGCGGGGCATTTAAAATAGATATATTTTTTTTCGTTTTGCGCGGGGGGAGCGCCCGGTACGCGCACCGGGGAGCGGACCAGGGAGCATACTATGAGGAAAAAAGAATGACAGAGTTTTTTAAAAATGAAGCCTTTTTTTTAGAAATTGGAGGTAGTTCTAAAAAGAACTTTTTTTTCTTCTTTTTGTTGTTTTTTTTTTTTTTTTTTTTGAACATTTTGTACTTTTTTTGGCTTTTCAAAACAGTTTTATATTTTTTTTGTAATTTTTTTAGGGGGAGAAACAAAAAAAAGGGAATTGAAACTGGCTCAACTGGAGCAAAAAAACAAAAAACCCCAAAAATTACTTCTTTTTGGGGCACTTGTGATTGTCACCTGCAAGGACGATGAGCTTTACGCTCTTTTCACCATAGGCGATAAGCTTGCCACATGCAGTACAAGTGATTTTAAAATCAGCAAATCGTGGCTGAATACAAGGCATCATCTCTGATGTTTCTGGTCCCGATGAAGTGGGTTCGTTTCTTTGGGAGGTGGTCCTTGAAGACTGGGGGAGGTTACTGGCCAGTTCCCTGAGCTCTGCAGGAGAATAGTTGTTAGGGTGCTTACGGGTCATATGTCGAATCATGGTATTGTTACCAAAGGAATATTTTTTGTTTGGGTTGCCCCTTGAGAGTTCTTCCTTACAGATTAGGCAAGTTACCTTGGCCGCATTCACTTTTTTCTTGCCCTCCGGGAGTGAAAAAAACTCCCATACAATGTGTGACTTGGGCTTGTATGGGGTATTTTGTTCATCTGGGACACGTGGGAGGTAACGAAGGGCGTACACCTGGCTGCTAGTTCACGCAGACCAAGATGGGAAACCTCACGTAGTAGGAAAGCAGGTATGGAAAGAGTGACTCTGATTTTAAAGGGATTGGAATGGTTAACAACGTGATATAGCACTGAGATTAGAGCGCTAACAGTAACTAACAGAACAGACGGGAGCTGGTAACAGTGAAATGCATGTGGCCAGGAAAGGCGGGTTAAGTGAGTAAAAAGTTAAACAGCACTATGAGAGATGTGATTAGAACGGAGGTAGAATTCAGAGAAACGCAGGGATGGAAGATATGAAAGAGAGTATTGGATATAACGGGGTCACACAAAGATTGATGAGGGCTACACAACAAAACGGGGTGGAATGAGTTTAGGTATGCTCATTATAAATTGTTATAATATACAACCGACTCACTTTGGGGGTAATGTTTGATGAAGTAACATGCAGAAACAATGATTAGCACACTGTATAAGAGTTATGGATTACCTAATGTTTGATGCATATTTATGACGGCTTGATACTATGCTAATACAAGGGATAGTGATTGTTTTATTTGTTTATTTTTTAGCGACCCCTGACGAAGGGCGCGAGTCGCCCGAAATGCATTGGGCCTTTTTAATTCAATAGATGCTGCTTCATACGATGTTTGCTTCAATCGTGTTCTTTGAGAAGGTACGGATGGACACTGAATGAGCATCAGAAACTTGAAAATTGGCAGTTCTCTTTCCGCGTGTGGACAGACAACACTGTTGATTAAAACTGAGTGACAAAGAAGAGAAAAAATGGATTAAATTGGAGTACTATGGTTAAAATAGTTGTTATAAAACGAAAGCCAAGGAAGGCTTCATATAATGCTGTGCAATTGTTTTGGGGGTGAGAATGCGCCCCCTATTTGGAATCATATTTTGTTCAGGCAGCCATCTTCCACCATCCTCCTCTTCCTCTTCCTCCTCCTCCTCTTGTTGACCACCAATGTCATCTTGAGCTGGTCCTCTTGGTGGTTGTGGTGGTGGTGGTGGGGCAGATGCACCAGCTGCTGCTGCTACTGAAGCCATTATAAAGATCAAAAAGGTACAGAGAGGTACAAACAGGTCTTCCTAAGTCAAAGGACAAAGTCAGAATAAGGAAAAAAGGTGGGGTCTTTCATCATTTGGAAAAAAAACCTGTCCTGAACCAATGAGAAGTGTTATTTTCAGGTCACAAGACCAGGGGCTTCATCATTATGAAACCAAAACTGTTATGAACCAATGAAAAGTGTTATTTTCAGGTCACATGACCCGACGCGCTTACGCTATGCGCCCCCGGGTGCGTCCGGGGGCACGCCCAGGGTCACGCCGCGTAAGCGCATCGGATGTTTAGGTTGCGCGATCGTATTCGCTCGAGTACTTCCGGGTGCGCTTACACCGTGCGTATCACGCGGACGCGGCTACGCGATACATCACGATCATGTTTTTGTTCGCGATATTGGTGCTTATGGGACGCTCCCCGGAGCGCACCCCGGGGCGCTTTATAGAAGTACGCTTTTCGGGCGCTCCGCGGGGCACGCACCGGGAGCACTCCAAAAATAAAAAATTTAAAAAAATTTAAAAAAATGGCAAAAATTGTAGGGACTGGTAGCCCTATTCTTAAGTGATTTTTACGAATATTAACTTTGAAAAAATATGTATTGTGCTACATTGGGCTATATATATGTTAGAGCCAAAATGTAGCCCAAATGTAACCCAATGTAGCCCAATGTAGCCCAAAGATGGCCACCAGAGACAAAAAAAATATAGCCCAAATATAGCCCAACTGTAGCCCAATGACAGAATGTACCAGAGTGTTCTAAACAACTAGAGCGCTAACAGTCTTACTTATAAAGTGAGACTTATAGTTAGGAATTAGCATTAAAAAAAACTATGAAATTCACTGAAAAAAACATAGGTTTCACACCAGTTATAGTTAGGAATTAGCATTTAAAAAAGCTATGAAATTCACTAAAAAAAACATAGGTTTCACATCAGTTACAGTTAGCTGGAAATTTTACTGACATAAAACCATTGAAATTCCACGTTATAGCTAGTTGGACTCACTATAACTTGCGCGTGTAATGCACTGCTGATGACGTCACATATTACATCTCTCAGGGCTAGTGCCATTGGCTTGGAAACATGCCATGGTGCGAGCACTCCTAAAAAAACCCACTCTGGATCCAGGCAATTTGAGTAATTACCGTCCAATATCACTGCTTCCCTGGTTTGCCAAGATTCTCGAGAAACATATTAACATCCTTTTAACTGAGTTTCTTGAACACAACCACCTGCTTGACATCTCCCAGACGGGCTTCCGCCCTAAACATGGGACGGAGACTGCCCTGTTGGCAGTGACCGAGGAGGCAAGGCGGATTATGGATCGGGGAGGATCAGTGGCAGTGATCCTCCTCGATCTGAGTGCCGCCTTTGACACGGTAAACCACAAAATTCTCTTAAATCGCCTCTTCAATCTGGGAATTTCTGGAGAAGCCCTGGACTGGTTTAGGTCCTTCTTGAGCGATCGCACCTTTCAGGTGTTTGAAGGTTCGGCCACCTCCTCCAGCAGACCGCTGGGATGTGGGGTGCCGCAGGGCTCCTCGCTGAGCCCTACACTTTTTAATGCGTATATGAGGCCGCTGGCTGGGATTGTTCGTCCGCATGGTATTAACATCATTACCTATGCGGATGACACCCAGCTAGTGGTCTCCCTTGTGCAAGGGAACAACTGCCATCCACAAACCAACCTAGCGACATGCTTGGAGGAGGTCAAGAGCTGGATGACCATGTCCTGCCTGAAACTCAACGATGATAAAACGGAGCTCATGCTCCTAGGTCCCGCAGCCCCTACCACCTTGGAGCTGTTATGGCCTCTGAGCATGGGCGTTCCTCCCACTCCCAGAGATAATATAAAAAGTCTGGGAGTGTGGTTGGACAAATCGTTGACCTTTAATACCCAGGCAACCAAGGTCTCGGCGGTCTGCTTTGGCCTCCTTAGATCGATTAAAAAAATCCTTCCTCTTCTCCCCTTTGAGGCCAGGCAGATAGTGATCCAAGGATTAATTCAATCTCGCCTTGACTTTAGCAACTCACTGTACCTCGGGGCTCCGGAGTACAGCCTACAAAAGTTGCAGCGAACACAAAACTGTGCAGCCCGCACTCTGCTGGGACTTCCACGCAGAACCTCAATAAGGCATGGCCTAAGGACCCTACACTGGCTTCCCGTCAGGGATAGAATAAAGTATAAAACTCTCTGTATTGCCCACCAAGCCTTCTGGAAGACAGGCCCAGAAATCAATCATGCCCTCATCCTCCCCTACCAGCCCAATAAGTCACTTCGTTCCTCAAATGCCTTTTTGGCAAAAGACCCTAGGATCTACAGAGCCAGATAAGGAGGACGCTCTTTTGCCTACAACGCGTCCAGACTGTGGAACACTCTTCCATGTCACCTGAGAAGCAACTCCAATCTGTCAAGTTTCCGCAAACAGCTCAAGACCTTCTTGTTTAATTAATTCGGATCCTTCCTGGACTGTTCTCTGGAAGACACTGTTCTAGTTTTAGCGCCTGGACACCTCAGGGCAACTGTTGCGCTATATAAAACTGCTTTTCATTTCATGACATGGTCAGTGACATCACTCATGACATCACTCATGACATCATCCTTGTGACAGAGTGACAGACCTCCTTTCACTGTAATGTAACCCATAAAACACATATTGAAGAATATAAATTAAAAAAAATTTAAAAATGGAGATACCCATACCAGTTACAACAACCAATTCAATAATTCCACCATCTATATAGACATTCACTCATTCACCAACAGTTCTATATAGTCACTCATACATATACACACTCATCATATGTAGTGATACACCTATACATCCTGTTACACACCGACAGTCATCCAAAAGTTACTCACACACATATTCACACATGCAAATAAACTATTGAACATCCATTTATTTGCATATACAGCTATACACACACAACCACCTTACTTCTAAGGAAACTTACACATACTTACTCTCTTAAACAATCACTTATAGAAACACATACTTATTTAAACAAGAACTCTTTCAATCTCTCACTCTCACATATACTCACTCATATACATCAATACTCACATATACTAGATTAAAACATATGTAGTTACTGATAAAGACACTAATGAAACAGTCATTCACTCACTAACACATGCATATACACACTCATCCACCCATACAGTCCTGCACATATGCCGTCTTCAAAACACATACAAACAGTGAGTCAGTCATTGATGCATCTATGTGCTAAGTACCACTCCCACCAAACCATACAGACAATCATACTGATACTAAAAAAACATCTAATAACCCATATACACACACATGTAGCTACTCACCAACCCATGCAGCCATTTATACACAGAAGTGAAACACTGATACATATATTTAAATATTTAACTAAGATACACTTAATAGGCCAGTTAACCAATCATTTTTTTAAAAAAGAAACATCCATTTTCACACTTATTTAAACATTTATTCTTCCATCGACCTTTACATATACATATATAAAACATATTTATTTTTCAGAAAGGCACACATTCACTGGATGGTGTCATCAGTGATGTCATGAGTGATGTCACTGACCATGTCATGAGTGATGTAATATGTGACGTCATCAGCAGTGCATTACACGCGCAAGTTATAGTGAGTCCAACTAACTATAACGTGGAATTTCAATGGTTTTATGTCAGTAAAATTTCCAGCTAACTATAACTGATGTGAAACCTATGTTTTTTTTAGTGAATTTAATAGGTTTTTTAAATGCTAATTCCTTACTATAACTGGTGTGAAACCTATGTTTTTTTCAGTGAATATATATATATATATATATATATATATATATATATATATATATATATATATATATATATATATATATATGCGGTAAAACTCTTCAACTTTGTAATCCCTTTCCCGTGGGGCACAAAAGAAAGAGCACGGACCACCAAGTGCAAAATCCTTCGATTTATTTTTCCATTTCAGACCAAGGTACAGCAAGATGGGGCAGCCATTACGCGTTTCATCCCAAACGTGGGACTTGATCATATTTATATATATATCCTCGAAACTCGAACCACTTCCTGATTTCCGCCACAGCAGACAGGCGAGGAAAGAGACACAGACCTCCGAGGTTTTCAAGTGGGCATGGATGTTTATTTAGCAAGTGACCCAAACACAACGTGTTTCAAGACCGTAAGCCCTTGTTCACATGTCAAAAGTGAAAAAACACCATCTACTATTTAAAGTGAGTGATACCACTCCCAATTTCTGACATCACAGGTCACATGATCATGGGCATTAACAACAGACTATAGTTGCTGCAGAGATCGTTTTTGTAGTTCTAGACTACTGAGGCAGATTAATACAATATGACACATTGAATTTATATACACATGTTTTAAAAAGACATCTAAAAACATGTAAAGTGCTGAGTGTCAAAGTATTCATAAAATAATAAATACAAATCATTTTAAAAGTTCTCATTGGATAAATCCAAGACTGCCTACGTTGTGACTGCAACAATGCTGTAATATTACCGGGTAAATCCGATTATTGTCGTTTCAACCAATAAGACCTATGAGTCCAGTGTACATGACAACATGTACCTATTTTTGTCTCTATTCTAGTCCAATTTTCTTTGCAATTCTTGTTGTTCCATGTAAACACTAGTGGGAGAAGCTTTGTGCAAAAGTGCATATATAGATATAAAGTGCTAGTGTAGGTAGTATAGATTTCTCAACAAATCAAATGCTAATTTAAGGTCAAACCATCTGTCCACAAGAAATAGATGAATCTAATTTCTAAAATTCATACAAGAGTGACAGCAGCCATCTCATCCTAAAAACATTTGGTTATGTATAAAATAAATACAATTCGAGAAACCAATACGAGAGAAAGACGAAGTATTCAAACCATTGGGCCATTTACCATCTAGCTCGATGATGTATTTAGTTTCAAGCTGACGGAGTTGGCGCTCCCTATTGCCCCCTCTTCTTTCCTTAGCTCATATATATATATATATATATATATATATATATATATATATATATATATATATATATATATATATATATATATATCGCCAGTAGGTATATATAGTTAGGATTTTTTCTCTATGGAAATTTTGAAAATTCTATGTCTAATAACTTTGGCGTTTGTGGACGGAATCGGCTGAAATTTTCAGGAAAATGGCACATTTTGTTTCTGAGCAGCCCCTTGAAATTTGGGGGTGTTCCGTTAAGGGGGGGGCAAGAAAAAAGGGGGGTCCCAAAACGCTTTTTTCCCATTCATTTTTCCATAGGGCCTTTGGCCTCACTTTTAGCTCGAACGGCTGAATGGATTTACACGAAACTTGGCAAAATTATAGGGACTGTTAGCCCGATGTGCCTTTGCTGGGTCTCAATATATGTGCTCCAGTGGATTTTGAGAAATTAACGTTTAAAAAAACAGATATATCTGTGACAGCGTCCCAGATAGCGCACCAGATAGCGTACTTTTCGCGTAACGGAGCTTTGCGTAGCGAAGCTGATTGGCTCTCCGGTGTCTGTCAACATTCTAAACAGTCCAGTGCGGCCGCCATCTTGTCTCTCGGTAGGATCGAGAGACAAGATGAGGAGAAAAACGAAGGAGGAATTTAATAAAAGGGGGCAAAGTAGATCCTTCTTGACCCCCTAGGAATGATGTTGGGGTTATTAAAGGGTCCCGTGGGGCAAATAATAAAAATTTGATTTTTCGCGGTAGAAGCGCTTCTCGGTGCGCGAACCGGGTCGCAAACTGGTAGCGAAACGTGAATTTGCCATTTTGTGTTTCGATTTAATTAAATTACTAGGTATAAGGGGGTACGGGAGACGTATCCTGACCCCTTATGTATTCCGAGGGTGGCTGAGGAGGCTCATATATGTTGATACATGTCTTCCAGCGGCTGTGCGTGAGCGTTTTTTTTTTGTTGTTGCTGCGTGACGTCTGTTAACGTTCGATTCGATGGAAATCAGGAACTGTTGACCGCCATTTTGTCACTGCGAGTAAATATTTTGTTTTAAATAATTGTTATAAATTATTCCTTATTGATAAACATTGTCTGCGCCATCTTGCCTTTTTTGCAATGCCACACTTTTGTTGAGCACGGCAGTGTTATGTTGTGAATTACTTGTCATATCACTTTAACTGTGTTCATTCCACATTCCATCTTATAGTGTTCTTACCCAATGTTCTTTCCAATGTATTCCAATGTTATTCAACAGGCAGCCATTTTAGATGCCTTGACCAGACCTACTCTCTGCACGCCGCCGATCCTCAGCATGGCTCCCCACCCTCGCAAGCATCTCCCCCACGCACTGGTCACCCCCGCTCTCTCTCTCATGCATGGGCCAGAAACCTCCTCCCATCTGCGCTGTTCGTGAGCGTTTTTTATTTTGCTGCGTGACGTCTGTTAACGTTCGATTCGATGGAAATCAGGAACTGTTGACCGCCATTTTGTCACTGCGATTAAATATTTTGTTAAAAATAATTGTTATAAATTAATCCTTATTGATAAACATTGTCTGCGCCATCTTGCCTTTTTTGCAATGCCACACTTTTGTTGAGCACGGCAGCCATTTTAGATGCCTTGACCAGACCCACTCTCTGCACGCCGCTGATCCTCAGCATGGCTTCCCACCCTCGCAAGCATCTCCCCCACGCACTGGTCACCCCCGCTCTCTCTCTCATGCATGGGCCAGAAACCTCCTCCCATCTGCGCTGTTCTTCTCTGAGAATCACACCCTGTGCCCGCCCGACACCTCCCTTTCACCCTATTCACTACCACACCCTCTGACACTCCTCTTCCTCTGTGTCCGATTGTCCAGGCCGGTCCCAGGCTATCACCTAGTCCTGCAGGTGTAGTTTATGGCCTCAGCTGTAGAGAATCACCCCTCTTCAAAGATCAAGGCCCCCACCCGATGAGATCCGTCACACCACACGTGTTCCTACTATCTGATAACCATCCTGTATTGTGCTTGGGGAGGGGATTCTCACTGTGAGGGTGTGTGGGTCCGAGCCTGAAGCGGAAGATTCCAGGGATGCCTCTTTGTACATCAAAGTTTTTATAATTATGTGTCACATTAAAAATATATAGCACTCCAACAAAGTAGTAGGATTATAACATTTTAATAACTTATAAATATATACAACGCAACAAAAACAGTAAATACATTTAAACATTTTTTTAAAAAAGAAGCAACAATGGTCAGTAGCTGTGTTTTGTGCGAATAGTCCCAAGGCAGCACAACGTGCTGAGTTCTGGACGGCACCCAGGTGATGTTACCTGGGTGCCGCACTGGTTTTTGGTATCCTACAATGCAGCTCCGAAAAACGGCGTGGGGCGTCCCGGGTGGTGCGGGGGGAGGCCTCGTCAGTAGCGGTCTGTTGTGCGAATAGTCCCAAGGCAGCAGAACGCGCTGAGATGTGGATGGCATCCAGGTGATGTCCAGTAAGTTGCCGCACTGGTTTTGGCATCCTACAATGCTGCTCGGAAAAACGGCGTGGGGCGCCCCGGGGGGGGGGGAGGCGGCGTGAACGGGCCTCCCCAGGTGGAGGCTCGTCTGCTGTACTGGGGCGCCCCTTTACCGTTTCAGTCGCCATTCCGCCCGCTTTTGCTACACTGTGCTTCAACCTCCATTCAGCTGGTTATCGCCCGCTCTTGCGGCTACAGAGTCTCGATCACCATGTAGTTGAGTTGCGTCCACTCTTGTGGTGCAGCGCTAGGCGGCTGCTACAGGACTCTTAAAATGGGGGACGGCTCTTGGGATTTGGGCCTGGTCCACTAAAATGGCCCTGGGACACCTTGGAACTCTGATGTCCCCTGAGCCTTGTAGATTTTACAAAAGTCTTGAGGGCCCCCGACTCCTGCAGTCTTCCGGTGGGGAGCGGCTGCCATGATTGCTCGCGGAATGACCACGACGGTGCCACGAGATGGTGGTGCTGTCATGCTGACGCCAGCTTCAGTCTGAAACATCCGGTAACAAGGTGGGGCTTTCATCGTTTGGGAAATTTTTTTTTTTTTAATCCAATGAAAAGTGTTATTTTTAGGTCATATGATCAAGCCTTCTATCATTAGGAAACCAAAAGTAAAATGAACCAATGAAAAGTTTTATAAACAAGTCACATGACCTGTTATGCTTACGTTACGCGCTGGTATAAAAAGCGTGGAAAATCCGTTGGCACGTGAGGCGGCGTCAGTAGCGGACCGATGTGCGAATAGGCCGAAGGCAGCACAACGCGCCAAGATCCGGATGGCACCAAGGTGGTGTTCAGCAAGTTGCCGCACTGGTGTGGCCATCCTACAATGCTGCGCCGAAAGTCGGCGTGGGGCGCCCCGTTGGCCTGTGAGGTTGCGTCAGTCAGTGGGGGCTGTTTGAGAAAGCAATGTGATGCTGTGCGTCGCCCCCAAGATGGAGGCTCCTCGGCTGCAGTGGGGCGCCCCTTGGTGTTTCACTCGCTATCCAGCTGAGTTGCGTCCGCACTTGCGGCTACAGTAGGCCGAAGGCAGCACAACGCGCCGAGATCTGGATGGCACCGAGGTGGTGTCCAGCAAGTTGCCGCACTGGTGTGGCCATACTACAATGCTGCACCGAAAGTCGGCGTGGGGTGCCCCGTTGACTTATGAGGTGGTGTCAGTAGCGGACCGATGTGTGAATAGGTCGGAACCAGCACAAGGCGCCAAGATCCGGATGGCAAGTCCTGGATGTTGGGTGCCATAGTTGAGAGCCAAGATCCGGATGGCAAGTCCTGGATGTTGGGTGCCATAGTTGAGAGTTCTGAGCAGTGCTTGTAACACTGTCTGAAGCTTATATGCACCTGCTGCAGCTTCACTATTGCCCTGGTGTGGCCAAAGATCGCCCATGACATAGGCGGCCGGCTCCCGAGGTCCGGCTGAACTTTTTTCCTTTTCCTTTCTGCATCTTGTCCCACAATCCGTTTGACCTGAAGACACGACCAGGTCCCTGAATGTGTGCAGGGGGACGCTATTGATTAAATCAAAATGGCGGCTTCACACAAAGCTGACTCAAGCGTTGCTGGTGATGCTATACAGACAAAAAATGGTTTTCAGTTTGTACATTCTTCAGGATTTTTCCATCCAAGGCTGGTTGAGAGTTTGTAGAACAATGGCTTTAGATCTTGCCCTCCCCTCTTTTGACTGTTGGTTCTTGTTGCCTATCTCTTCTGTTGTCATTTAACTGAACCTTTTTTGACTGCCGAAAGGGGTTCTGGTCCGACCGCTGGTTGGTGGAGACATTTTGACTATATCCTGGACCTGCCCGGCCTCGCCCAAAATGGCGCCGGTATAAATGGGACTCGTAACTCCTTGTTGTGTATTGGTTGAACAACCTTGATATCACGAGATACGTATGCAGTTTTGAAGCACATGGCGGGCGGGGACGAGAATTGATTGAATATTTCGACATCCTTATTGATATTAAGTTCTGATGTGTTATTGATTACTGTACTATTGTAAGTTCGAATTAACGTCACCCATGGTACTTGCCCGCAAATGTATATCTAGAAAATTTTATTGTAAGTGGCCCTGTCGTATTTTAATTACAAAATGTACGTCCACCGATTCCGCAACTGTTAGACACCTTAGTTCTTGCAACCTAATGGCCCGCTCGTTACGTTCCTCTACAGTGTAAATGTTTCCTCATCATATACTATTCCAGTTTGCTCCGTGGCCGGCACACGTGGTTATAGGCCCGTATTTGTATACTGACATTTTCACAATAAAGGTTTTTAAAACAAAACATGGTAGTAGTATTTACATTGGTAAAGTTTTTAATTTTAGTCACTGTTTTCGAATCAGTAAAAGGCAAGTGAAATAAAGCAGTCCAATTATATGACGGGTAAAAGGTATAATACGCAGAAACGCAGTTAAGATAAATGGTCAAGGGCTGTTGTGTTTTTTACTCCTGCAACATAAAGTGATCGATAAGAATCTGATATTCAGGCGTATCGGCGACTAAGACAGCAGACCGAGCATCTTTTGCTCAACGGCTCCGTCATGGGACGAAGAAACGCCCTTTTGCTATAAAAAGGAAAATATTTTACTTGCAGGACAGTTGTAAATTTTCCGGGAAAGTACATTAGCCGGGAACATTATAACATATATGTTTAAGAAAAAATAATGTTCGAAAGCAATAAAAAGCGTAATTTTTAGGTCATATGACCAAGCCTTTCATCATTAGAATAACAAAAGTAAAATGAACCAATGAAAAGTTTTATAAACAAGTCACATGACCTGTTATGCTTACGTTACGCGCCGTGCCCCGGATCGCTTCCGGGAAGCTGCGCTTCGCGCACCGGAGCACTTCCGGGTGCGCTAACGCGGCGTGTCATATAACGCATTACGCGACAACGTAGGTCCAGAATATAGTCAAAATGTCTCCACCAACCAGAGGTCGGAACACAACCCCTTTCAGTAGTCTAAAAAGTTCTGTTAAATGACAACAGAAGGGACAGGCAACAAGAACCATCAGTCAAAGAGGGGAGGGCAAGTTCTTCCCTACCGGGTCACGTTGGGGCGCTACCGGAACTGATCGAATTGGTAGTCTACAGTGTTTCTGGATGTTTCAGACTGAAGCTGGCGTCAGCAAGAGAGCACCACCATCTCGTAGCTCAGTCGTGGCCATTCCACGAGCAATCATGGCAGCCGCTCCCCACCAGAAGCCTGCGGGAGTCGGGGGCTCCCAAGACTTTTGTAGAATCTTCAAGGCTCAGGGGACTCTTTCGAGAATGGGACCCAAGCCCTAGCAGACAAGCGTCCAAGTTCCAAGGTGTCCCAGGGCCATTTTAGTGGATCACGCCCAAATCTGAAGAGCCGGCCGCCATTTTGAGAGTCTTGTGGCAGCCGCCTATCGCTGCATCGCAAGAGCGGGAGCAACTCAACTACATGGTGAGCGAGACGCTGTAGTCACAAGAGCGGGCGGTAAACAGCTGAATGGTGGAAGAGGCACAGTGTAGCAAAAGCGGGCGGAATGGCAACTGAAACGGTAATGGGGCGCCCCACTACAGCGTGTCTTCAGGTCAAACGGATTGTGGGACAAGGTCCAGAATGGAAGAGTCATCAAAAGGCAAAAAGTTCCGCCGGACCCCGGGAGCCGGCCGCCTATGTCGGGGGCGATCTTAGGCCACACCAGGGCAACACGACTTGGGGAGGGGGCAGGAGCCAAGCGCCCCCTCCCAGTCCGCGCCACCACACCGTATGTTGAAAATCTGAAGCTATCGTTCTACAAACTCTCAACCAGCCTTGGATGGAAAAATCTTGATGAATGTACAAATTGAAAACCAGTTTTTGTCTGCATAGCATCAGCAGCAACGCTTGCTATCAGAGTTTATGAGTTTCATGCTCGATCGATTGAGCTAGCCGGATCAGGCAACAAAAAGTATAAAATAGTTATGTAAATAGTTATTTAATAAAATGTTTTACCCTGTTACTTTGCTGGTGTGTTGTATATATTTATAATATTTGCATAGAGTTTATCGTTATTTTGGGCGGGGTGGGTGGCGGAGCCGAGCTGTCTTGCAGACATCATGGTGTGGAGCTCAGTTCATCTCACTATTTTCGTATTTCTCATGAAGGGTTGTTCCTAATGTTTCTATTTTAGCGAGGTCAAAAAGAGATCCCATTAGTGGCCTACTGATTTTGCTTGATTACTTTAGTTTTTTTACACGATTTTTCACTATCTGCAAAGACTAAACAGAGTATTGCGACTTTGTGCTTGTTTGTAAATAGAGAATGAACCAAAGAAAATCAATTGTAAAACAGTAAATGCTTGGATAACAATCAATCAAATGAAGAGACAAGCAGGCACGACGGATTACAACGGGGGTAAAGGCCTGCGTTAACTACCCTTCACTATCTGCAAAGAGAGAGTACTACTAAGAGAAAAGAGGGGGGGGCAGCGTTCAAAGCACATCAGCGTGCATAAACATGAAAAAGTTTTTACCTATCACGTACTTGACATTTGACAGCTTTTGATATTTGCTGTTAAAAAACCATTGAAATTCACTGAAAAAACCATAGGTTTTAGCCCATATATAGTTAGGGATTAGCATTTACAAAACCTTAATTTACTCGCACAAAACCATAGAAATTCGTATATATAGTTAGATGCAATAACTATATATCGCGCACCCGCAACCCACTGCTGATGATGTCACATATTACATCATTCATGACATGGTCAGTGACATCACTGGGAGAGAAAATTAAGGAGAGAACAATTGCCAACATTGTACGAGAACTACAGAATCAGCGAATCCAGGAAGTGAATAAGTGGTGGGAGAAAACATCATTAGAAAAATATATTGAATTTAAAAGAGTTCCTCGAGGATTGAGGATCCTGATAATGCCAACCTTGAATGACCTGGACACTGATCTGATAAAATTATGGCAGACTGACACAAATGAATGCTCTTACAAATTAATGAGGACCCTAATCATTCATGCGGAGAGAAAACTTGAAAAAATTCTGAGCACGATAGTGGCTTTGGAAGCAGAACTCGCAGACATTCCTACATCTGAAGAGAGCAGAGAAGCATTGGAAAATATGGAAAAGAAGGTAGCCAAGCATAAGATGGAGGTAGAGAAAAGGAAGGCCAATAAGTTCATGAGAGACAGATTGGATTATATGAATGGCCGAATTTACACCTTCGCAAGAAAATATGACACACTAAGGAACCATGTTGCCATGGATAAAAACAAGGACAGATCCACTGATCCCGCGGAAGAAGTAGACAGCTCCGAGGTAAGCTCAGTTGAAGGAGAACTGAGCACAGTCCCTTTGGATTTTCAGGGGGAGATCAAGTTAGCGCACATGATAACGCGACAAAGAGGAAGAGGCAGAGCCAATGCTTGGGGAAGGGAACAACGTCCACCAAAGAAACCCCCGACAAACCAAAAACCAGAAGGGGTGGAAAAAGAAGTAAAAACAAAGCGAGGCAAAGGAAAGCCAAAATAAAAGTGAAGAAACAACTGTCCGTGCCCAATATAGTGGTAAATCTATCGAATAAACAACTCTCGGACAGTCATCTAAAACTTTTAAATAAAGGTCTCTCTTTTTGCCCAACAAAGACTATGAATGTACCAAACGCACGCATTGACCTCTACAAATTCTGCAGGAAGGTGAAACTCAAAAAACACTTTGCTGAAAAAACTCGGTATAATAACAACAAGAAAACATGTGCCTCTAAAACAAATAGGATATCAACAGTTACACAGAAGGATTTAACTGCTATGATAACTTTAACATCAATCAAAGAGACCCCCTCTAATAGCCAAGAGGACAATACAATCACCTCGGAAATGGAAATTAACTTTTGTGGAAGCATCGGTCTACCTACCAACATAGGTGGAAACAGTGGATTGAAAAGAACTTCTAAATTTTGTCCACAACTTCCACCTGGCAATAAAGTCGATTTATTCCAAGAACTTATGGTTGAGGAAATAATGAAAATCTCAGACAAATCCATAAGAAATGGACGAAGTGGAAGACAGAATCTCTCTTTGGAAGAACAAAAAGCAATGATGGATTTAAAAAATGATGCGTCCATAATCATAAAATCCTCAGACAAAGGGAGCAACCTCGTTATCCAAAATGTCACAGATTATATTGAGGAAGCAAATCGACAACTTCTTATCCAGGAACACTATGAAAAACTGACCACAAATCCATTAGAAGCATGGACAAATGAATATCATTTGAAGTTGTTAACCTGGAAAGACAGGGGTCTTTTGGATTTTGATGAGTACAACTACTTGAAAACGAACAACCCGATCATGGCCACCATATATTTCCTACCAAAAATCCACAAGTCACTAGAACGTCCACCAGGGAGGCCCATCGTGAGTTCAATAGGGTCTCTACTAGAATCTACCTCAAGATTCATAGACATTTTTTTGATGAACTATGTGACTAATTTACCATCTTTTCTAAGGGACACAATGGACTTTTTGCAGAGAATATCCACATGTGAATGGAAATCAACCTATCAAATGCAACAATCGATGTCACATCACTATACACCTCAATACGCCATGAGGATGGCATTGAGGCTGTGAAAGAAGCCCTCAAGGCACGATCTGTGAATTTTCTAGAACATTCAATTATGTTACTGGACATGCTCCAATACTGCCTGACTCATAATGCGTTCCTGTTCCTGGGGGAAACATATCTCCAGAAACAGGGGACAGCAATGGGGACTTCATTTGCACCCACATATGCGAACATCTTGATGGGGGCATGGGAGACTGAGGTGATCAAGAAAGACCAAGAAAATCCGGATGGGCCAAAAATCAAATTGTGGTGTCGTTTCATTGACGACTTGTTCGTCATTTGGGACGGAAATGAGAACTCACTGAAAGCCTTCACTGAATCCTTGAACCAAAACCGATACAGTCTGAAATTTACATCCACGACTAGCTCTCATTCTCTGATATTTCTTGATGTGGAAATTTTTGTCATAAACAACAAACTTTGCTCAAAAATCCACAGAAAGCCAACAGCATGCAATAGCATCTTACATGCTAACAGTGGACATCCAACTAGATTAAAATGGAGTATCCCTTATGGACAGATGTTAAGGGCAAAAAGGAACTGCTCTGAGGAAAATGACCTGAATAAGGAAATAGAGAACATGAGCCTCAGATTCCTTGAAAGAGGATACCCCATTGAAGTGATTACCACTGCAAAAAGTCGCATGCATCTGAAAAGAAGAGAAGAACTATTAACCCCAAAGAATAAGAAACTCAAGAGAGATCAAGAACATGAAACAGATCAGAGCAGTGAGACAACCAGACTAATTGTTGACTATGACAACCAAAGCATACAAATGAGAAAAGCCTATAAAAAGCATTGGCCAATTCTCCGTCTGGATAAAACTTTGAGTGAGAGCCTGACAAAAAATCCCAGCATAACATACAGAAAAACCTCCTCTTTAAGAGACATATTGACACAAAGTCATTTAGAACTGCGTGAGGAGAAAAAACAGAGATGGCTGACAACACCTGGCTTCTGGAAATGCCACAAGTGTAAGGCCTGTGAGCATGGGGAGAACATCAAACACTACATACTACAGAACGGCAGAAAAGAAACCATACATGACCACATTACATGCGACTCCAAATGTGTGGTCTATAGGCTTCAATGTCCTTGTGGCAAATATTACATTGGGAGCACTATAAACAAACTAAAGTTAAGAATATTGCAACACCTAAGGGCAATAAAGAACAAGTACCCGTGCTACCCAATGGCCACACATTTTGCCCAACATCATCAAAGTGACTCCACCCTTCTGAAATATTCGGGAATCAAACTGTGCAAACTCCCGGAACAGGGTGGCGACCAATTACAACTATTGAGACGTTTAGAGTCACGAATGATACTGAACATGGGGACTGAGGCACCGTTTGGTCATAATTTGGATGCCGAACTGTATGTACATTTGTGATCTGACATAGAGACAATTTATTGATGCTGTCATTTAAATGTGTGGAATTCTATGGAATTCTTGGATATACCGTCTTTTTGAAGCTGGAATATGTACATGTTGTGAATATCATGGAATCAGAACCGATTGACTTTTCAGATCCTAAAATCTTCACTAGAGGATAGAAATTGTGGGGTAAATTGACTTATAGAACATATGACAATATTAGGACACTATGAGGGATTAAATCAAGATTGGTACTTTACAATAATTATGTTTAGCTGCATGGGGAGAAATTGTCGAAATAATGCATGTAATTATAGATGAGAGGTTGTGCTATAACTGGATAATGACACTATGCATTACTGAGACTTTTTTCTATGTCTATATGATACTTTTTTTAGATTACTGCAGCAATCTCGCAACTTTAGAAACCTTGATCTCTCGTAAAGTTTCCCGAATGGATTGTCATATAATTTTAGGTCATCATCCACCTTGATTTAATTTAGTCCTCAGTTTGAGTACTTCACTGGAAAGGTATGATATAATACCATAAATGTTTAGATGGATCTGATTGTAAATAATTGTTGTAAATACTTTATTTATAATTATTGGCTCGGTTTCACTAATGGTACTTCACATTAATTTTGGACATTGATATGTATAATGGAACAGAATAATGGTGTAAATACTTTATTTTGAATGTATAGTTCTGGATCACCACTATGGTACTTTACGTTAATTGTACATATTAGTGTATATACCTTTAAACATGTACTGGTCATGTATTTACGTTGCTGGGTGGGTTGGTCTAGATGACCATGGAAATGGTAGAGGGTACTTACACTGTTCACGTTATTTAAACAAGGTCTAGACCTAGGGACTCTATGGTCCAGTGGAAGGCAGGAGCCGAAACGCGTAGACCGTCCTTTTGATGCACGTTACTTTTTGCACTGGTGTGTAAATAAAGAACGCTAAAAACCATCTGTTGCTGTGCCGTGTCCTTTGGTCTACTCAACGTAGAAAGAAGAAGCTGTGGCAATATATATATATATATATATATATATGTATATATATATATATATATATATATATATATATTCAATGAAAAAACCATAGGTTATAGGCCATATATAGTTAGGAATTAGCATTTACAAAACCTTATTTTACTCGCATAAAACCATTGAAATTCCATATATAGTTAGCTAACTATAAGCGCTAACTATATATCGCGCACCCGCAATCCACTGCTGATGATGTCACATATTACATCATTCATGACATGGTCAGTGACATCACTGATGACATCACTGATGACATCTCAAATGACATCACTGATCACAACATCCAGTGATTGTATGTGTCTGTAAAGTTTAAATATGTTTCACATATTGAAGAATGAGTGGATGTATAAGTGTCTGGATGAAGAATTTAGTAGGTGCATGACTGACTGTATGAGTGAGTGATTAAATGTGTCTCACTGAGTACATGGGTTAGTGACTAAACTGTCTTAATTCGTGCATCAGTATCTTTGTTGTTGTGTAAGCTGCTGCATGTGTTGATCAGTAGCTATAAGAGTGGCCATATGGGTTATTGATTGGTTGCCCAAGTATTTGAATGGGAGGCTGAGTGTGTGTGTGGGTGGCTGGGAGGTGCGTGACTCTGTGCATAGATGTGTAAGCAGTTGATTCACTAGGAGTATGAGTTCAAGAGTGCATGTGGAAACAGCTATATGGGCGGTTGACTGTGCATGGGTGTGTTGGTGAGTGAATGGATTTCTCATTGCTATATGTGCAAGTAAGTACGTATGTAAAACACAATACATGTGAGAGTTGAGATATATAAATAACTGAACATAAGAGCCAGTGAATGTGTGAGTGGCTGTATCGATCACTGTGAGCTTGTATCAGGGATTATATAAGAGAGTAAATATGTGTTATTATATGTTTGAATAAGTAAGATGTGTATAACTGTATAGTTGAGGAAATGGAGGTGTGATTGATTCTTTGCATGACTGACTAGGTGTGTGAGTAACTCCATGGATGAGTGACAGTCTGTGAGTGTCTGTTTATACTGAGTGTATGTAAGGTTATATTAGAGTCTGAAGAGGTTCATTGTATTATCACATGAGTGATGTGATCAGTGATGACAAATGAGATGTCATCAGTGATGTCATTTGAGTTGTCATCAGTGATGTCATCAGTGATGTCATTTGAGATGTCATCATTGATATCATTTGAGTTGTCATCAGTGATGTCATTTGAGATGTCATCAGTGATGTCATCAGTGATGTCACTGACCATGTCATGAATGATGTAATATGTGACATCATCAGCAGTGGATTGCGGGTGCGCGATATATAGTTAGCGCTTATAGTTAGCTAACTATATATGGAATTTCAATGGTTTTATGCGAGTAAAATAAGGTTTTGTAAATGCTAATTCCTAACTATATATGGCCTATAACCTATGGTTTTTTCATTGAATTTTCAAGGTTTTGTAAATGCAAATTCCTAACTATATATCCACTATAACCTATGGTTTTTTCTGTGAATTTCATTGGTTTTTTAATAGCAAATATGAAAAGCTTTAAAATGTCAAGTACGTGATAGATAAAAACATTTTCGTATTTATGCACGCTGATGTGCTTTGAACGCTGCCCCCCCCCCTCCCCTCTTTTGCCTTAGTAGTACTCTCTCTTTGCAGATACTGAAGGGTAGTTAACGCAGGCCTTTACCCCCGTTGTAATCCGTCGTGCCTCCTTGTCTCTCCATTTGATTGATTGTTGTCCAAGCATTTACTGTTTTAGAATTGGTTCTCTTTGGATCATTCTCTATTTACAAACAAGCACAAAGTCGCAATACTCTGTTTAGTCTTTGCAGATAGTGAAAAATCGTGTAAAAAAATAAAAGTAATCGAGCAAAATCAGTAGGCCACTAATTGGATCTCTTTTTGACCTCGCTAAAATAGAAATATTAGGAACAACCCTTCTTGAGAAATACGAAAATAGTGAGATGAACTGAGCTCCACACCATGAGGGCTGCAAGACAGCTCGACTCCATCACCCATCCCGCACAAAATAACGACAAACCCTATGCAAATATTAAAAATATAGACAACACACCAGCAAAGAAACAGGGTAAAACATTTTATTAAAAAACTATTTACATAACGTTGGTTTATAAGATGATGTCAGTAGTGGACCGATGTGTGAATAGATCGAAAACAGCACAAGGCTCCAAGATCCGGATAGCAAGCTCCTGGATGTTGGGTGCCATAGTTTAGAGTTCTGAATTTCAGCCTTTTTCAATGCCTGTGCTTTGTTGAATCAAAATGGCGGCTTGACACAAAGCTGACTCAAGCGTTGTTACTGATGCTATGCAGACCAAAACTGGTTTTCAGTTCGTACATTTTTCTAGATTTTTCAATCCAAGTTTGGTTGACTTTGTAGAACGATGGCTTCAGATTTTCAACATACGGTGTGGTGGCGCTGACTGGGAGGGGGCGCTTCGCTCCTGCCCCCTCCCCAAGTAAGATTTTCATACGTGAAAGTACGTTAATGGTTTTGGTCCCTGAGATGCTTCGATGTCACTACCATTCTCAAATAGCATAAGTTCTGGATGTTGGGTGCCATAGTTAAGAGTTCTGAGCAGTGCTTGTAACACTGTCTGAAGCTTATTTCCACCTACTGCAGCTTCACTATTCTCAAAGTAAGTGAGTGTCGTTTTGTGGACCTGACTGCATTAGAAAACAATGTGATATGTTACCTTCCTAAACAGCTTGACGGAGGCCCCTGAGGGGCGGTGTGATGGCCATGGACTCGGAGAAGACGCTTGGCTCCGACACCCTCCCCAAGTCTTATAGCACTGGTGTAGCCTGAGATCGCCCCCGACATAGGCGGCCGGCTCCCGGGGTCCGGCGGAACTTTTTGCCTTTTGATGACTCTTCAATTCTGGACCTTGTCCCACAATCCGTTTGACCTGAAGACAAGCTGTAGTGGGGCGCCCCTTTATCGTTTTAGTTGCCATTCCGCCCGCTTTTGCTACACTGTGCCTCTTCCGCCATTCAGCTGTTTTCCGCCCGCTCTTGCGACTACAGCGTCTCGCTCACCATGTAGTTGAGATGCGCCCGCTCTTGCGGTGCAGCGATAGGCGGCTGCCACAGGACTCTCAAAATGGCGGCCGGCTCTTCGGTTTTGGGCCTGGTCCACTAAAATGGCCCTGGGACACCTTGGAACTCGGACGCTTGTCTGCTAGGGCTTGGGTCCCATTCTCGAAAAGCGTCCCCTCAGCCGTGAAGATTCTACAAAAGTCTTGGGGGCCTCCGACTCCCGCAGGCTTCTGGTGGGGAGCGGCTGCCATGATTGCTCGTGGAATGGCCACGACGGAGCTACGAGATGGTAGTGGTCTCATGCTGACGCCAGCTTTAGTCTGAAACATCCAGAAACACTGTAGACTACCAATTCGATCAGTTCCGGTAGCGCCCCAACATGACCCGGAAGAGAAGAACTTGCCCTCCCCTCTTTGACTGATGGTTCTTGTTGCCTGTCCCCTCTGTTGTCATTTAACAGAACTTTTTGGACTGCTGAAAGGGGTTGTGTTCTGAACGCTGGTTGGTGGAGACATTTAGACTATATTCTTGACCTACGTTGTCGCGTAATGCGTTTTATGACACGCCGCGTTAGCGCACCCGGAAGTGATCCGAGGCGCGGCGCGCAGCGCGTAACGTAAGCATAACAGGTCATGTGACTTAATAAAACTTTTCATTGGTTCATTTTACTTTTGTTAATTTAATGATGAAAAGCTTGGTCATATGACCTAAAAATTACGCTTTTTATTATTTTCGAACAATATTTTTTTTTCAAACATATGTTATAATATTCCAGGCTAATGTACTTTCCCGGAAAATTTACAACTGTCTTGCAAGTAAAATATATTCCTTTTTCGAGAAAAAGGGCGTTTCTTCCTTCCATGACGGAGCCGTTGAGTAAAAGAGATTCGGCCTGCTGTCTTAGTCGCCGATACGCCTGATTATCAGATTCTTATCGATCACTTTATGTTGCAGACATGAAAAACACAACTGCCCTTGACCATTTATCTTTACTGCGTTCCTACATATTATACCTTTTATCCGTCATGTAATTGGACTGCTTTATTTCACTTGCCTTTTACTGATTCGAAAACAGTCACTAAAAGTAAAAACTTTACAAATGAAAATACTACTACCGTGTTTTGTTTTAAAAACCTTTATTGTGAAAATGTCAGTATACAAATACGGGCCTATAACCACGTGGGCCGGCCACGGAGCAAACTGAAATCGTATATGATGAGGAGACATTTACACTGTAGAAGAACGTAACGAGCGGGCCATTAGGTGACAAGAACAAAGGTGTCTAACAGTTGCGGAATCGGTGGACGTACATTTTGTAATTAAAATACGACAGGGCCACTTACAATAAAATTTTCTAGATATACATTTGCGGGCAAAGAGTTACGAGTCCCATTTATACCGGCGCCATTTTGGGCGAGGCCGGGCAGGTCCAAGATATAGTCAAAATGTCTCCACCAACCATCGGCCAGACCAGAACCCCTTTCGGCCCTTTATGCTACAAGATGGTGTCTTCCATTCAGAAAATATTGGTGGCAGCATTTTGAAAGGAAACAGAAACAGCCGTTCTCCTAGTGAGTTTCACATTGTTACATTTAGGAAGAATGTTGAAGAGTAGTATGTGGAAAATCTGAAGCCATTTTTCTACAAACTCTCAATCAGACTTGGATGGAAAAAAAAACCTGAAGAATGTACAAACTGAAAACCAATTTTTGTCTGTATAGCACCAACAGTAACGCTTGAGTCAGCTTTGTGTCAAGCCGCCATTTTCATTCAATCAATAGCGTCCCCCTGCACACATTCAGGGACCTGGTCGTGTCTTCAGATGAAACGCATTGTAGGAAAAGAAGCAGAAAGGAAAAGGAAAAAAGTTCCGCCGGACCTAGTGAAGCTGCAGCAGGTGCAAATAAGCTTCAGACAGTCTTACAAGCACTGCTCAGAACTCTCAACTGAGGCACTCAACATCCAGGACTTGCCATTCGGATCTTGGCGCCTTGTATTTTTGTTTTGTTTTTGATGGAGGGGAAACAACAAAAAACAGACATTGAAAAAGGCTCAACAGTGCAGGGCGCCTTGTGCTGGTTCCGACCTATTCACACATCGGTCCGCTACTGACATCACCTCATAAACCAACGGGGCACCCCACGCCGACTTTCGGCGCAGCATTGTAGGATGGCCACACCAGTGCGGCAATTTGCTGGACACCACCTCGGTGCCATCCAGATCTCGGCGCGTTCATTCAATCAATAGCGTCCCCCTGCACACATTCAGGGACCTGGTCGTGTCTTCAGATGAAACGCATTGTAGGAAAAGAAGCAGAAAGGAAAAGGCAAAAAGTTCCGCCGGACCTAGTGAAGCTGCAGCAGGTGCAAATAAGCTTCAGACAGTCCTACAAGCACTGCTCAGAAATCTCAACTGAGGCACTCAACATCCAGGACTTGCCATTCGGATCTTGGCGCCTTGTGCTGGTTCCGACCTATTCACACATCAGTCCACTACTGACATCACCTCATAAGCCAACGGGGCACCCCACGCCGACTTTCGGCGCAGCATTGTAGGATGGCCACACCAGTGCAGCCACTTGCTGGACACCACCTCGGTGCCATCCGGATCTCAGCGCGTTCGAGTCACTGTGCCGGAAGAGTGACCGGAACTCAGCTGAACACGCCGTCTTTCGGCGCAGCATTGTAGGATGGCCACACCAGTACGGCAATTTGCTGGACACCACCTCGGCGCCATCCGGATCTCGGCGCGTTCGAGTCACTGTACCGCAACAGTGACCGCAATTCAGCTGGACACGCCGTCTTTCGGCGCAGCATTGTAGGATGGCCACACCAGTGCGGCAATTTGCTGGACACCACCTCGGTGCCATCCGGATCTCGGCGCGTTCGAGTCACTGTACCGCAACAGTGACCGCAATTCAGCTGGACACGCCGTCTTTCGGCGCAGCATTGTAGGATGGCCACACCAGTGCGGCAATTTGCTGGACACCACCTCGGTGCCATCCGGATCTCGGCGCGTTGTGCTGCCTTCGGCCTATTCGCACATCGGTCCGCTACTGACGCCGCCTCACGTGCCAACGGATTTTCTACGCTTTTTGTAGCCCTATGTCGCATAACAGGTCATGTGACTTGTTTATAAAACTTTTCATTGGTTCATTTTACTTTTGGTTTCCTAAAGATGGAAGGCTTGGTCATATGACCTAAAAATAACACTTTTCATTGGTTTAGAACATTTTTTTTTCCCAAACGATGAAAGCCCCACCTTGTTTCTGGATCATTCAGACTGAAGCTGGCGTCAGCATGAGAGCACCACCATCTCGTGGCTCCGTCGTGGTAATTCCGCGAGCAATCATGGCAGCCGCTCCCCACCGGAAGCCTGCGGGAGTCGGGGGCCCCCAAGACTTTTATACAATCTTCACGGCTGAGGGGACGCTTTTCGAGAATGGAGCCCAAGCCCTAGCAGGCAAGCGTCCGAGTTCCAAAGTGTCCCAGGGCCATTTCAGTGGACCAGGCCCAAAACCGAGGAGCCGTCCGCCATTTTAAGAGCCATGTGGCAGCCGCCTATCGCTGCACTGCAAGAGTGGGAGCAACTCAACAACATGGTGAGCGAGACGCTGTGGCCGCAAGAGCGAGCGCAACTCAGCTAGATGGCCGCCACCTGGGGAGGCCCGTTCACGCCGGCTCCCCCACGCTCCCCCCCGGGCCGCCGCACGCCAATTTTCGGAGCAGCATTGTAGGATACCAAAACCAGTGCGGCAGTTTACTGGACATCACCTGGGTGCCTGTCGTACATGTTGTGTCAGCCATGTGACACTGGACACAGACCGCTACTGACGAGGCCTCCCCCCGCACCACCCGGGACGCCCCACGCTGTTTTTCTGTGCTGCATTGTAGGATCCCTAAACCAGTGCGGCACCCAGGCGACATCACCTGGGTGCCGTCCAGAACTCTGCACGTTGTGCTGCCTTGGGACTATTCGCACAACAGACCGCTACTGACGAGGCCTCCCCCCGCCCCACCCGGGACGCCCCACGCCAATTTTCGGAGCAGCATTGTAGGATCCCTAAACCAGTGCGGCACCCAGGCGACATCACCTGGGTGCCGTCCAGAACTCTGCACGTTGTGCTGCCTTGGGACTATTCGCACAAAAGACAGCTTCTAACCATTGTTGCTTTTTGTGTTGAGAAATGTTTAAATGTTTTTAGTTTTTGTTCCGTTTGTTAAAGTTAGTAGTTAATAAAGTTTTATAACCTTACTTTGTTGGAGTGTTATCTATTTTTTTAAAAATGGGTGAATGGGGCCTTGAATCGGGTTATTGTCATGTGTGGGCTTTGGAAGTGTGCTGCTGCAGGATCGGACATTTCAAACTCAAATGCACGTTCTTTTTCTTACCTTTCCGAAGCATGGAGCGCAATAGCAGGCAGAGAAAGGGTGATGCACGTGTTGAACACTACCTGACCTGGCAAGTTGCTGGCAGTGCCCCCCCGCCCGCTCCTGAAAGAGGGCACACACACACCGCCGCCCGAGTACTTCACAAATCTTTAAAAGACCATGCGCTTGTTCATGAGGCTTAAATGGTTTATCACCTCTTCTAGAACCCCTGCATCGACCCTCTGACGTTTCATGGAAAAATTACCATGTAACACAATACCAAGCCCTGTCAGCTGAAACCCCCAAGGAATCGTGGGGCATATTATCAAGGGGGTTTATCTCCGCTTTTTTGGCTTTAAAAACCATGAAAGCGGAGATAAAATTATTTCCCTATTATCAAGCTGTCGCTAACACCAGTTAGTGACAGCTAAAAGGAGATAGCGACCATCTTGGGCCCCGCTTTGCATGTCAGTGATACTTATCACTAATGACATGCAAAGTGGCGTGCCAAGATGTTAGCGACTGGAAACAGTCCCTAACATCGCTACCTTCTATTACCAACTTTTGGAGATATTCGCGCTAAGCGCGAATATCTCCAAAATCTAACACCTGCCCTGAGCAGTTCTTAGCCATGTTATCCAATGGGAGGTGGATAACATGGCTAAGAGCATTAGGTCGATAATACATGAATATCGCTGACTATTCTGCGATAATAGCAAGGTTTATCTGCGATAAAAATCGCCGATGTGCGGCGATAATTTTTGTCTCTAAACAAGTTAGAGACAAAAATTATCGCTAGTTCGTAATATGCCCCCGGGTTTTTGCTTGCAGAAATCGGGAGGCGGGAGACTAGCACTGAAATCAGTACTCACACGCCTGAATCAGGAGGATTGGCATGTCTGAATTCTCTACAGCTGGGGCCATAAACTACATCCGCAGGGTTAGGTGATAGCCTGGAACCAGCCTGGCATCTAAAATGGCTGCCGTGCACGACAAAATTGTGGCATTCGAAAAAAGGCAAGATGGCGCAGCCGCTGGAAGAGATGTATCAACATATATCAGCCTCCTCAGCCACCCTCGGGAAACATAGGGGATTAGGATATGTCTCCCGCACCCCCTTATACCTAGTACTTTAATTAACGAAGCACAAAATGGCGAATTCCCGTTTCGCTACCAGTTTGCGGCCCAGTTCGCGGCCCGTGAAGCGCTTCTACCGTGAAAAATCATTTTTTTTTTATTTTCCCCACGGGACCCTTTAATAACCCCAACAACATTCCTAGGGGGTCAAGAGGGGGATACCTTGCCCCCTTTCATTAAATTCCCCCTTAGTTTTTCACCTTTTCTTCTCTCTCGATCCTACCGAGAGACAAGATGGCGGCCGCTCCGGACTGTCACGCAGCAAAAAAAAAAAAAAGCTCACGCACAGCCGCTGGAAGAGATGTATCAACATATATCAGCCTCCTCACCCACCCTCAGGAAACATAGGGGATTAGGATACGTCTCCCGCACCCACTTATAACTAGTAATTTAATTTACGAAGCACAAAATGGCGAATTCCCATTTCGCTACCAGTTCGCGGCCGCGCTTCTACCGTGAAAAATCATTTTTTTTTTATTTTCCCCACGGGACCCTTTAATAACCCCAACAACATTCCTAGGGGGTCAAGAGGGGGATACCTTGCCCCCTTTCATTAAATTCCCCCTTCGTTTTCCACCTCTTCTTCTCTCTCGATCCTACCGAGAGACAAGATGGCGTCCGCTCCGGACTGTTTAGAATGTTGACAGACACCGGAGAGCCAATCAGCTTTCTGCGCGCAAAGTTCCGATAAGCGAAAAGTAAGCGGACCGGATCGCTGCCCAGAGCGCTGTTACAGATATATATCTTGGTTTGAACGTTAATTTCTCAAAAACTACTGGAGCACATATATTGAGACCTAGCAAAGGCACATCGGGCTAACAGTCCCTACAATTTTGCCAAGTTTCGTGCAAATCCATTCAGCCGTTCGAGCTAAAAGTGAGTCCAACCGCCCTATGGAAAAATGAATGGGAAAAACGCGTTTTGGGACCCCCCTTTTTTCTCAGCCCCCCCTTGACGAAACCCCACCAAATTTTCAGGGGCTGCTCAGAAACAAAATGTGCCATTTTCCTGAAAATTTCAGCCGATTCCGTCCACAAACGCCAAAGTTATTAGACATAGAATTTTCAAAAGTCCCATAGGGAAAAAATTCTAACTATATATACCTACTGGCGATAGCCAGTAGGTAATATATATATATATATATATATATATATATATATATATATATATATATATATATTATCCACTCTGGCTCCAAGTTTAGCAAGACCCCTGGCGCTTCTTACTCCGGTGCGATATTCCTCGGCCGAGACCAGCCTTAATTTGTTGCACACATCTCTTCCAACTAGAAGAATTAAATACGCACTCACAAAGTTCCTTGCGTATTCCCTCTGTTTATTTTATCTTAGCATCCAGTATTTCAGCACATAAAGCCGACGCATTTCGCTGTGCACACACAGCTTGCTCACGGTCAATACGCAGATATTTCTGAGCCCCTCCTATTTCTATAGGGGAACCACCAAACTTATTTACTTTTTGGTATGTCACTTCCTGTTTACAGAAAGCGGAAGTGACATGGGAAATACTGTTTTGCGTATGATCAATACAAAAGAAGGGTACAAATATCTAGTATGCCTAAGAAGTAGCTTACTATAATTTAGCCCACTGGGGGGCCAATAATGGACAACATAAGAGAACATTAGCCCACTGGAGGGCACAAATTGTATCCTTGAAAAAATGGGGGTCTTGCGATATCGAGATGATATACAATGAAATAATAACTGAGACATATGACAACAAACTGCTTGTAAATAATCAATTGAATGACCTTAACCACAATGTTAAAATCAATGTAAAATTCTTTTGTATTGATCATACGCAAAACAGTTGCTTTACAATAACATTGTGTATCTCCTAGCTGTTTAAGACCTTCAGCTAAATACTCAGTTTTTCCCCACACCACAACATTAGTTGCAGGGATCCAAAGTGATGCCATTGATGTTTTTGAACGTAGTGTCACCAGAGATTTAAAAAACATATGATATAACACTAATGGGCTAGCCAAACAAAACTTATCCAAAGAACAATGTGATCCACTTGACTCCCTCAGAAATGATGACTCTATTGTAATTCGTCAATCTGATAAGGGGGGGAATGTTGTGGTGTGGGGAAAAACTGAGTATTTAGCTGAAGGTCTTAAACAGCTAGGAGATACACAATGTTATTGTAAAGCAAGAGTCTAACATCCTGCAAATGCATACTTTCTAAATTAAAATTGTACATCCTAGCATTATGGGCCAACGGCAAGGTCGCAACCGGTGTCAGATCCCTTCTACCAAAACTCACGCCCTCACGGTGTGAGTGGCGGCCGCGCAGAGGACTGTACCCTCTGTGCCAACTCCAATTTCCCTTGTCTTGTGGGGGCCCCCCATTTTAACTCGACGCCATCTTAAAGGTCGACCGAGGACCCGTGTGAGGTGTCTGTAAGAAGGCAGCGTGGACTCCCCCTCCCACCCCAGACTGTCTATCACATCCGCCGTCGCGGATATCCGGGCCCCGGGAAATTCGTAGGAGGGGCATATAGCCCCCTCCTCCCCTGGAAGGGGCCTATGGCCGTCTTCCCCTAGGCGACCCATACTTAGTGGGTGCTGCCTCCCCCCGGGCGCTCCCATCCATAGTGGGTGGCGCCCCCCTCTAGGGACCTTGAAATTACTGCTCACCGATCATGACCTTACCGCCCGACCAAAAAATAAATACGACATTTGATTACCTACTAAGAGAAAAAACTTATCCTGTTTATTTGCAATATTTCTCTATACTACAAGAAAAACAGTACCTTCAGACATTTATCATATCACCAAACTAGACCTTTATATACCGCTAAACAGAAGGGAAGAAGATGTTATCAAAGAAAAATTACTTTATTGCAGTACTAATCATTGCCATAAGGGGCTGGTGGGTGGGTCAAAATTGCTCCTTGTTCCGTCGAGGGCTCACGTGCAACGAGTGGGTGCAGCTTCCAAGCACAGGAACAAGAGGATGCTTCTTCGGATTCCCGCTCTCTTTATTCCTCTTCGGGAGGGCGTGAACCCTCCGCTGGTACGCCTACTGGGCGTGGCCATTGGTGTAGGTGTCTAGGACAACCCCTCTTGGGCGGGAAAAAGGTGCGCCCCGGCTACGCCGCTTCGGGCATACCAGCCGTGACACGCCCCCCACCCAAAATGGTTTCCCGGGAGGATCCGAGCCCCCGACCATACGTTTGGGGGGACCGAGTGGTCGCCCCTTTCCATAACTTTGGCGTTGTTTGATGAATTTTCATGAAATTCTCAAAACAGATTCTTTGTTCATATGAGCTCCTATGTTAAAAGTTTGGGGGTGATTCGTTAAGGGGGGCTGAGAAAAAAGGGGATCCCAAAACATGTTTTCTCATGTCAATTTCCATAGGAAACTTTAGACAAGGCTACAGGTCGAATGGGTTAACAAAATGATCCCAAATTTGGCAGGGAGAAGGGTCGTGGTCTAGAAAGCATGCTTTTGTTTATTTGGTGTAAATCCGTTCATTAGTTTTTGAGAACTATACAAATGTACAGAAATCGATATTTGAGAATTCTGATTGGCTCAGGCACGAGCTTGCTGCTGATTGGCTCCGAGTGGTGCGAGAGGTTGCAACTAGGAAGTGTTGGCCGCTATTTTATGATTCCATTGAAGTGAGTAAGGGGAAAAAAGGGCAAAGAAAGTGGGAAAGAGGAGGGTAGGAGCACTGTAACCTCTGTGAGGTGTTTAGGGTGTGCTACAGAGGGGGTGCAAAGCAAAGTATTCATACCTACTGGTGTGAAAGTGCTGGGCAACGGAAATTAAGTGAGGTATTGCCTAGAGTGTGATGATGCTAAGGTGAGGTGGTGCAGGACTCGGGGATTAAAGTGTGAGCCCAAACTGTGTGTCTTATGCTGTGAAGCCATGTGCCCTGGCCACTGCAGTACAGCTGTAGAAGTAGTGTCATCATGTGCTTATGCCTACTAGGATGAACTACTGACCCATACTGGTCTGAAAGTCCTGTGGTACAGAAAAAATGTGAGGTATTGCCTAGAGTCTCATGGAGCTAGGAAGTGTTGGCCGCCAATTTGTGATTCCGTTGAATAGAGTAAGGGGAAAAAAGGCCAAAAACATAGGAAACAGGGGGGTAGGAGCACTGTAACTTCTGTGGGGTGTTTAGGGTGTGCTATACAGGGGGTGCAAAGCAAACTACTCATACCTACCAGTCTAAAATTGTTGGGCTACGAAAATTTAGTGAGGTATTGCCTAGAGTCTGATGCTGCTAAGGTGAGTTGTTGTTGGACTCGGAGATTAAAGCGTTAGTGCAAATTGTGTGTGTTATGCTGTGAAGTCATGTGCCAGTGCCGCTGCAGTACACCTGTGGAAGTAGTGTCAGCATGTGTTTATATATAGTAGGATGAACTACTGGCTCATACTGGTCTGAATGTGCTGGGGTACGGAATATATGTAGGGTCCTGCCGAGAGTCCAGAGTCTCATGCTGCTAAGCTGAGCTGCTGTCAGACTCGGGAATGAAAGAGTGAGCCCAAACTGTGTGTCATATGCTGTGAAGTCATGTGCTCTAGGCGCTGTGCCATACTTGTCCAAGTAGTGTGAGCATGTAGTTATAGCGACTTGGATGAACTTTCGTTTCAAACATTGTAGATTGTGTATGGTGCTTTGGGGGTGTTATAGACGGAGTGTGAAGGAAAATTCACGTGTATCAAATCAATTTTCTATTTGTGAAGTGCTAACTACTCACTCCAAATGGGCCTAATGACGCTGGGGAGTAAGCTGAACTGCTTATGGCTCAGGGTAAAACCTTTGAACTACTAACCCCTACCGGTCTAAAAGTGCGGGTACAGAAATTAAGTGAGGTATTGCTTAGAGTGTCATGCTGTTAAATTGAGCTGCTGCGGACTCGGGGATTAAACCGTGAGCCTAAACTGTGTGTGCTATGCTGTGAAGTCATTTGCTCTGGGTGCTATGCCACATCTGTCCATCTTGTATAAGGTGCTTAGGTGGTGTTATATAGGGAGTGTGAAGTTAAATCAATACGGTAATTGTAAAGCGCAAACTACTCACCCCTATGGGTGAGTAAAGCCCAGGATCAAAGCAAGAGCTCCGTGCTGTAAAGTGAGATGGTGTGGCCGATGCGCCACAGCTGTGTGGAGAATAAAGTTGGTAAGGGTCTGGGAGTTTCCGTTATCTGGCCCTAAAATAGCGGGCCTAAGTTGTAAGTTATAGGGTGGCTCTAAAAGAGCCCTAGTGTTTATTAGTTGGAGCTACATATAAGTGCGGATGCACAGCTTCAAGTTATTCAGGAAAACTCGTTTTCTCTGATCTGTGAAGTGTACTCCATAACTTTGGTAGATATCTGCCATATCAAAACGTATGTTGTTGTTGGCTCTCCTCACTCACCCCTTAGATGCGATTGCGTCAGAGAAGCCCGCACGTGAGGAGCGTTCTGAATGATCTTCGATCTCGCCCCAGAGAGGCCAAGGAGTGAATGTGCGGCTCCATTGGCTCAAGTTATCGAGCTCCCGGTAAAATAAGTGGGTGGACACCGTCCACTCGCATGGTACCACGACTCGAGCCCTGCCTAACCATTGATCCATCGGGCCATGTATCCACTCGCCGTTTATTCAACTATACATTCTTATTTACATGCATCCTCCATCCCTGATCCTAAATACGACTTATAATACTCATCCACCCAGCCTCTTAAGGGGTCGAAAAGGCTGGCGGTAAGCATTGACAGGCAGATGTTTCTTATAAAGAACAACAAAGCTTCGAGTTGCTCCTTATGCAGCAAACTTCACCACCCTTCTCTGGTGGTGTTTTGAACAAAGGTACATCTAGAGAAAGAAATGTAAAGGAGCTTTTCAGTGTAAGCCGTTAATTTTGAAACATAACGTTTTGTCGAGTTGTATATAGGTACACTGTTTTAAAGTGGCCGTGATTGACAGATACTGAATACCTGTACTTCTTACATTTGCGAAAGTATACTAGAGAGCTAATTTGGGGTGGTGAGAACCTGCAGTTCTGTATTTCCTTCTGAAGCACAGTATAGGAATATAAAAGAAAATGGAAAGCTTTTATGTTCATATTAAAGAGAGGTGTGAGAACTAAGTGAGCCAGGCAAAGCATGTGTTGTTATAGCACTAAAACAAGACAGTGTGTAAGGTCAGAGCAAGATCGTGCTGGAGTTGCCTGCTTGCGGTCGTTTCCAGTGGTGCAACAAGAGCGTAATTACGGGGGATCCTAATTCTTTCAGCAATAGGCAGAGTGGGGTTGTAGGGGCTGTAAAAAGGGGTGAAAAAAGAACAGAGTCTTATTTACAAAAAAATTATCTTTTGAAGACCTGTGAAGTACTCTGTGCGGTTTGTGTGTGCGCCCAGGAAGCTGTCTGAGAGAGTCCTGGGCAATGGGCTTTGCGGGCAAAGTGGTCTGTCTGCTAATTACCCCACGATGACCCCATGATGATGTTGCTCCTGCGTTGCAAAAAGAGAAGGGAATTCCTGAGAAAAAATGTCTCTTTTTAAAGAATTTACCTTCTCCTATAATGTGAGTCACCTGGCATGATGTCTTCACTTCTTAGTAGTGAGCAATGTGCATGCTCTCACAGTTTCACTGCAGTGCTATAAAGAAAAGAAAACGGATGAGGTTTGCGAGGCCCAAAAATAGAGCCCCATAAGAACTCGTTTCGAGGCCCCCAAAAATAAAGTGCTGGTGCTCAGACCGCCAAAGGCACCCCCCGCTTAAAGCCCGGGGAGCAGTGGTATGTTAGAGAAGTTGTAGAAAAATTGTAGGCTTATAATGGTAATTTTTGTGTGTGCTATTTGGTTGATAATATCATCCTAAGTACTTAGATTAATTTTTTTTAAATGCGATCTATAAAGTTGTCTGCAGTGGGTTGCAGAGAGAGTGCCTTGGGGTGGTGTGGTCCGGCGAAGAGGTGAAAAGTATGAGTAAGCGCAGTTACATATAAATTGTAAAGGTGTATGTAAGTAAATAAATAAATACTTGCTGTTTATTCTATGTCACTACTTGTCATCCTAGTGCTCCTCTGTCATGCTCCATCACGTTGCAACACTGGGTGTGGAAGTCGTTAGTGGAAGTTTTGTAATTGTACTTTATTATTTTCACATAGTGAACAAATGTGAAAAATAATTGAATCTATTTTTTGTTTTTCAGAAAATTATTTTGTTTGGATTAAAATTTGGAAATGCCAAGAAGAAGTGAAAAAAAAGAAAAGAGAAGAAAAATATATATTTCAGCAAAAGGCAAAATCTTCAATTAGAAAAAAATGTGAGTAGTACAGAAACAGATTGTTCTACTAAAAGTACAAGATAGTTTGCAAAAGAAATATTACGCACATTTAATTAAAAAAATATCACACAAAGCAAAAAGAAGAATTTTTAAAGTAAGGTGAAGCAGAATTCAATTTCAAATACCAGGAAAAGGAAACCTGATAAAGAAATAGTATCTGTTACTCAGAGACAAAAGCCATTTCATGAAATTCGTCAGAGACTTTTTCGATCTAGAGTGATTCAGAATTTAATGAAAATATGCTGCAAATATAAAAGGAAAGTGTTTCAATTCAAAGAGAAGCAGCATATTGGAAGTATAGTGGATAGTGCTTTCAATTTAAAACAGAAGTTATTCATTCTGATTTTGAAGAGAAATTATTAAACAGAAGGTTAAGTTGTTACAAGGACTAGATCCATGTAATGTAAAAAAATATACTAGAAGTATGGGCATTCTCTGGCTTGCCTTTCAAGAAAAGTTTGTAAAAGTGTTTTTCATCAGTTGAGGATGTTAGCAGTTCACCATTCAGAAATGCGGAAGTTTGTGAGAAAACTGTACTATGTGAAAAGTCCTGCATTACGTTTAAGTTTAAGTGAACTGAATACAAGTCTTTTATATGGTTCTTTATTAGTTGTTCGAAAAAAGTGTGATGATATTCAAATGCGATATTTTGATTCAGAGGAGCAGTTCATAGAAAGTGAAAATTTGACAATTACAGATGTTGGAGGAGATGGGAAAGTGATTAATTAGCACTGATCAGTTTGAAAAAGAAATTGGAAAGTTTAATGTAGTGTGCTCTGATATACGAAACTGTTTGTGTTTTTTGTTAACATACTCATTATAAAAGTCAAAGTAGGAATGTTGATTTTTATTTGAAAAGTGAAAAAGAGAACAATGATAAGTGGGAAGAATTTGCAATTTACCTTTTGGTGGAAGGTCAATTTGAGTTATGTAGTGATCAAATTATATGTAAATATTGTGACAACAAATTAGAAGAGAAC